>NW_026557790.1:0-63376 GCF_026930045.1 Uloborus diversus
CATAAAACACTTTGCAAGGGTAATACGTCATTCCAAAGCATATACTCAACGTTTTGAAGATCGCAGTTGAAAGTTCCGCCTACAATGATTGCGCAGTCGCTGCTCTTGAAATTTGTGGGTTGCCAGATAGGGAATTTATCGCGAAAAGATGACATGGATTAAAAGTTAGAACTTGTACTTTACAATATACAGTGGCTCCCAAAAGTGTTCGTACACTTTGAAATTTTTTAGTTAAACCAAAATAACTCGAAACTGAATTCGAATATAAAGTCCAATATTTTTTCACATCATTCCTATGTCATGCTAAATACAATCCATTGGTTTTTTTCAAGATATTGACGGATCTTCTTTTTGAAATGGATCAGAAAACGAAGAGACAGAGAAATAACACGCCACAAAAGTCATCGTACACTCAAATATTTTCGAATAAATTTATGATTAAAATTATCATATGCCGTTTTATTGATATTTTTGCTTTGTGTTGACCCTTATAAGTCATTTGGCTTTAATATTTTGTTTATTTATTCCTTAATATTGTGCTTATTACTGTAAAATGGCTGGTATTCGTAAAAAACCGCAAACACCATTCAAAATTTGAATTTTTTCCCCACAATAGTGGTAAATTGGTTTGAAATGTCTCTAAATTAGTTAATTTATTTGTTTGTATAGTAAAGTGCTTGATAAAATGCTTTAAAGAAAGGAATCGGACCGAAAACAAGGTAAGAAAAGGTCAACCGGCAAAGTTGACAAAACGTGATCGTAGATTTAAAGTTAAAAAATTTATGAAAAATACACATTTGAGTACTGTAAAAGTTTCTGCCGAGTTAAATGAAACATTTTACATTTAATTTTCACCTAAAATTGTTCGCCAAGTTCTCTGATTAGCTGCATTAAATAGGGCCTCTTCCCGCAGAACTTTTCTTGGTCGTGCGAAAAACAGAAAGCTTACGCTTTTCGTCGCAAAATCAATGATAAGTAAGCTAAAAACGTTTTGGAATCACGTCTTACTTACAGATAAAAAATTAATTTAACATTTTTGGTTAAATTGTTGTATAACTGTAAGTAGAAGAAAAAAATAAGAACTTTATCTTAAGAACTTAGATCAGTTAATTAGGACGGTGGAGGTGTTTTAGTGAGAGGGTGCATATCAGCATCAGGACTTGGTAGTTTTTAATTTTTTGATGAAATAATATATCATGCTGTTCCTTTAAATATTTTAAAAACCAATTTTGAACTCTTAGCCAAAAATTTGGTTATAGGAAACAACTTTGTTTTTTATCAAGATAACGATAAGAAGCACTCGGTTTTCAACGTTTGTGTCTAGTGCCTCGAAAATTGTCTTAAAGTTTAGAAAATACCCCTCAAACTCCAGATTTTAACTTAATGTAATGTATTTAGAGATATCTGGAGGCTACATTACGAAAATAGGACTTTAAAACAAAAATAGAGCTAGAAACAGTAAGACTCGAAGTGTGGTAGAACACTTACTCAGAAATTACGCAAAAAAAAAAGAAAGAAAAAGAATGAAATCTATTCCCAGACGTTTAAAAGGTGTTATCAATACTGTATGATATTCTACTAATTAATAACGTAATCAAAAGTTAAATTATTCAATAATATATAGACATTTTATAAAGTGTACGAAGACTTTTGTGAGATAAAACTTCCGGCACTTTTTGGTTTTTGATTTTTAAAAAATTAAGTTTTAATATTTTTTAAAAAAATTTCATGTAATTTTGTTAAAAATTGATCACAGATTTTATAATTAAATACCTATTCCAAAATATTAATTCTAACCAATGGATTGGGGCTTATTTCGTTGAAAGTCGTAGGCGTACGAAGACTTTTGGGAGCCACTGTAGGTTAAAAAAATGGAATTAAAACTGAAATGGAAAAAATAATGAAAAATACTTGTATTAGAAATGGTATTTTTCCAATTCATGTTGAAAAAAAGTGAAGATATTCCTTTATAATATGCAGAAGAAATTAGGTTAGAAATAAATATTTGGAAAACTAAAATAAAAAACCTTCATTATTTTCTCTTGGAAATAATTCAGTGCCAGATCTATGATTTTTCCAAATCGGGGCAAAAAACTTGAAGCCGCTTTTCCCCATCTTCCTTCAAGTTTTTATGCGGAGTATCAACGACAAAGAGCAAGTATTTTGGATTTGCCGCCCCCCCCCCCCTCCACCACAGAAGTTGCCGCCCGGAGCAAGGATCCCAACTTGCTCCCTCTATAGATCCGCTAAATTCATTTCTCCTTTTCTTTTAAATCTAATATAGAAAATTCGTATCTTTTTGTTATAGAAAATCTGTTGTCTAATCCTAAGGAGATAATAATGACTCACCTTGCCTCCCTTCTTCCGTACAGAAATGAGTGCATTATGAGTTTACTAGTGGTACCCGCACAGCTTTGCCCGTAATAGAAAATTAAAAGGTCTTTTGGTTCGCCTGTATATTTACAAATAATGTGAGTTTTCTCGCCAATTGGCTTGTGCCCATGTTACGGTTCCACGTTATGATAATTTCGTAATTTACTCTTCCATCTTATGATAATTTTGTTCTTAAAATTGGAATAGAAAAAGAACCACATCGAATTTTTGAAAAATCGCTTCGAGGTGCAGACCCCCATGCTGCAAACTAACTTTGTGTCAAATTTCATGAAAATCGGCCGAATGGTCTAGGCGCTATGCGCGTCACAGAGATCCTGACAGACAGACTTTCAGCTTTATTATTAGTAAAGATAGTCACTATATTTAAGGAAGTAAACTATTAATGAATAAGATTATCATTGGCAAACTATTGAAATAGCTCTCATCTTTACTAATAATAAAGCAGAAAGTCTCTCTGTCCGGAGGATGTCTGGATGTCTGTAGGATGTCTGTAGGATATCTGTAGGATGTCTGTGACGCGCATAGCGCCTAAACCGTTCTGCCGATTTTCATGAAATTTGGCACAAAGTTAGTATGTAGCATGGGGGTGTGCACCTCGAAGCGATTTTTCGAAAATTCGATGTGGTTCTTTTTTTATTCCAATTTTAAGAAAAAAACTATCATAAATTACGAAATCATCATAACGTGGAACCGTAACATGGGCACAAGCCAATTGGCGAGATACGAAATTATCATAGCGTGGAACCGTAACGTCGGTACAAGCCAATTGGCGAGAAAATTCACCATACATTATTTGTAAATATACAAGCGAACCAAAAGACCTTTAAATTTTCTATTACGGGCGAAGCCGTGCGGGTGCCACTAGTCAAAAATAAAATTCATTCATCAAAATTAATAGCTATTCAGTTGCAATCACGGATCTTTCATTCTGTTTAAATTTCATACTGATATGTCCAATGGCAAGTTCATTCATTATCTTCTTTACTAATAATAAAGCTGAATGTCTCTCTGTCCGGAGGATGTCTGGATGTCTGGATGTCTGTAGGATATCTGTAGGATGTCTGTAGGATGTCTGTGACGCGCATAGCGCCTAAACCGTTCGGCCGATTTTCACGAAATTTGGCACGAAGTTAGTATGTAGCATGGGGGTGTGCACCTCGAAGCGATTTTTCGAAAATTCGATGTGGTTCTTTTTTTATTCCAATTTTAAGGAAAAAAACTATCATAAATTACGAAATTATCATAACGTGTAACCGTAACATGGGCACAAGCCAATTGGCGAGATACGAAATTATCATAACGTGGAACCGTAACATGAGTACAAGCCAATTGACGAGAAAATTCACAATACATTATTTGTAAATACAGGCGAACCAAAAGACCTTTTAATTTTTCTATTACGGGCGAAGCCGTGCGGGTACCACTAGTTAAACAAATAAATAACAAAAAAAAAAAAGTTTATATGAGGCAGTGAGAAGAAAAAGGGATGTAAGTGCAAAAATGAAAAATTTGGAGATAACTAGTACAGATGGTAGGTGAACCTCTTCTCTGTCTTGAGGCAAGATATGGTACTGATAGCCTAGATAGGTGCTGCTATACAGCATGACTTAGAAAAACTTTTAAAGGAAAGCCTACCTAAGTCTTCAGCTTCAAACGCGTTTTACTCAAAACTTTAAAATGTCTACTTACATCCCTTTGCTTCTCACTGTCTCATATGTAAACTGAAAACTGAATAAAATAAGTAAAGTTTCTTGCTGTAAAAATTTTTTGAACTTTTTTTCCCTTTCTACTTTCTCTTTTTTCTTTCTGTTCCTATTTTCCTTTTGAAAATGCATCTTCAGCTTCATTTTAAGATCACTTTTTAAGAAGTTGTCAAACATAACTTTTACTCATTTCAGTGACGTCATCGGAATTGATGACAAAATAATTTGCAAAACAAAAATGATAGAGAAATTCATCGTATATTATCTTTTATTATTCCATTGAGTCCGATGCTTCAAACGTTTCTGAAACCCGAAAGGAATCCTCCTGGTCTCACTCCATTTTATAGTTAACTTTTCATTTTTTCTTTACATATCTCCTCTTTTCCTAGTTTAATTTTAACTTTCTCTTTATATAACTCCTCTCTTTACTTTACTTTTAGCTTTCTCTTCATACACATCCTTTTCCTAGGTTGCTTTTAATTTTCTTTCAATCGGATTCTTTTCCCAGCTTTGCTTTCAACATTTTCTCCTTATCTAACTTATTTTCCTAGTTTGCTTTCGATTTTCTCTTTGGACAACTTCTCTTCTAGTTTACTTTTAGTTTTCTCTTTATCAAACTTTTTTACCTACTTAGCTTTCAACTCTTTCTTAACCAAACTCTTTTTCAACCCTTCGCTTTTAAGTTTATCTAATTTTTTCCCTCGTTTTCTTTTGAATTTCTTTTTATATATTTACTTTTCTTAGTTTTCTTTTAAATTTCTCTTTATCAAAGTCTTTTACCCCCTACTTAGCTTTTAACTCTCCCTTAACCTAACTATTTTTCTACTTTGTTTTTAACATTATATAACTCCTTTCCCTAGTTTTCTTTTAACTTTCTTAGTTTGCTTTTGACTTTTTTTCTTTAGATAACTCCATTTTTTAGTTTGCTTTCAATTTCCTCTTCATTTAACTCCTTTCTTTTGTTCGCTTAATTTTTTTTCTTTAAATCCAACTTCTTTTGTCTTTATTTTTTCTCTTTTTCCAACTCTTTTTCCCCTACTTAGCTTTTGACTTCCTCTTCATTTTAATCCTCTTTCTGGTTTGCTTTTGAATTTGTGATTTTTCTTGATCGTCGCTTTAAGTATCTTTGTTACCTTCATTTACAAAATTGAAAAGAAATGAATCATCTTATCACTTCTGAAAAACTAATAATTTCAAAAGATTTTCTAAGATTCCCGAAAACAAAACAGATGGTCAAATAATATTCTTTGTGAACTCCACTTAATTCCTTTCCTGTTAATAAATCCGTGATAAAAAAAAAAAATATTTCCAAATTCGAAGTATTTTTTCAATTGAGGAATTATTAGAATCTTTCGCAGTTTAATGGCAAGAATCTTTATGAATGGTTTGTGAAATACAGAGGACCATGGGTTTGTAATACTTTAATATTTTATTTTATTCATCTCTTTTTATTTTTCCTATCCTCTGGTATGGTCACATTTTCAAAGCATTTGTGAAATGAAACTCACATTAAAAGACAAAATCAAACTTATTAAAGCAAAAATATTGCATACACGTATTTCAAGGAGACGCCTTGATTTTTCTCAGTGTGAGGGATCACCCAAGGACAGGGGAATAAATACCAAATCTCTTCAAAAGATGAAATCGGTTCGATTGACTATCACACTCATCAGACTACCTTGGCATTATCATCACTCCATCATTCCTGAAGTCCAAGATGATGACATCATCTTGGACATCAAGGATGTGGACAAACTAGACTCAAAGCGGAGAATCGTAGGTAAAATTTGAAAAATGTAGGAACACTTAGATTTTGCCGTGCTGAAAGAGCTAATTTTGCTTGCAATTCTTGCAAAGAAAAAAAGAGAAAGAAAAAGAAATGTAATCAATAAATTATCTACTATTTTACTAATTGTTTCATCCTATCTTTAAACATTTAAATATCTTTTTTAATGACTTTTTAGAAGAAGACCCACTTTGGCCCCCAATTTTTTACATACAAGTATTGAAACTCTTCGTAAAACTTCGTTTTTTTTAAATTGAAATAATTGATAATAGGCTCATGTACTGATATAGGCTGATAATTTTTTGCTTTCTCTCATTTTGTAAAATTGTTATACTTGCCAATAAAAGTCCACAATTTAGACTTTTGCAAAATGAAAGTAACTTTAAGTCGAAAATAAAAGATGTCCCCCCATGCTTACACTTTTTCCTCAACCAGAAAACAAACATTTTAACTGTAGTTGCAATAAGAGTACTGAATGAAAGTTTCTTTAAAATAAACATAGAATACTTTCAGTTTATTTATTCTAGTGGCAAAAAGGAGCATCGAATTCATTCTTTAAGCAACTATACCAATTTTAAATATAATTAAATTATTACCGAATTTGGTGCAAAAGTGATCTGTCACCATGAATTAATTAAAAGTATTTTAATACAAATGGACCCAACAATCCCTTCTTCGCATACATTACATTGCTGACAGCATATTAGTATAACGGTAACTATACTTTGTTCTGACTTCAAAAATGATGTAATTTTATTTTTTCTCTTTCCTGTGACGCGTCATCGTGAAAAAAAAGTTTATCCGTAAAAAAAAAAAAAACCCACTAAGTTTAATTCAATATTACATCCTATTGCGGAAACTGATGAAACAGTAATATGAATCATAAAAATGGCTTAAAATTTAAATTGAATGGAACGTTACCTTCTGCACTACTCGAACTCGATACGTAGTGTGCATGCAACGGGAAACTGAACGGAAAATCCTACAGAATTTACTCATAGTGACGAATAGATGTTTGCTGGTTTTAAAGTACTTCAAAGTGTTATTTAAATTTACATTAGAAAATGTCGAATAAATGATTCATTAGAGTTAACGATATTTCAGCTTTTAAGTACAATAGTTTGCATTAGCTGTATCAGACAATACAGGTTTAAATGCAAAATTTTTCTCTAAGCAAAGTTCAATTAAATGATGCCCATGATTAGAGATATATTTAACACCTCCACAAGCGTTTCATTAAAAATCAAAAACATGCCTCAAAAATGTAGCGCATTTTTAAGCTTGAAATTTTTTTAATTAATTAAAAATTAAAAAATTAGCATTCGAGAAATAGGGAAAGAAAGGAAATAAAATATTTTGAAACATGACACCGGAACGTTTTTTCTTTAATTCAAAGTGTAAAACGTTCTAGATGTTAAAAATCAAAGTAGTATACCTTTTTTCCCTCTATACCATCTTTCATTTCATCATTAGAAAGTTAATGTTTTTATAAAGTTGATCACTATTATGATCATCATTGTTCTAGAATAAATATTTAGCTCCTCAAAAAGGAATTTTCTTCCCTATAAAAAAACGCCAAGAAATATTTTCACTCCTTGAAAAAAGTCCTAGCTATACTTAATACTGCCGTACTGTATGCAAAAGTCATATTTGAAGCTGAGTTCAAAATGATAAATCGCCGTTTAAAGCTTTAATGCTCCATGTATTTGATCCAGATGCCACTTTTTAAGAATTTTTTAAAAAATACTTCTCACTGACCAATGACTATATTGCCGTGTGCGGGTAAAATGGGCAGTAACTGCAAAATTTTCATTTTTCATTTTTTTTTTTTTTTTTGTCATCTATTGTACGTTATCTTTACTGTACAAGCTCGCTTTCTTGGTTTCCGCTGAAAAAAAGGCGCGAAAAAAACCGTTTAATGCTGTCGTTCCCAAAATTTTAAAAGTATTTTTTTTGAAAGTATTTTTTTGTTTAAGTTTAATATTTTAAAAAAATTACTTAAATCGGTATGTTTTCACTGTCTATACTTCTGCCGATGACATCACAAATGATGAAATGCCATTCAGTGTTGCCATTCACAAAACAAAATGTTTAATTCGCATTTTTACTCAAGTGTATTGGCAACGATATGGTTGATAGCAAGCATAGAGCGCAATTTTAATTCGCTTCTTGATTATCATAACGTGGAAACGCGATAGAAAGATGCGCAAAAGAGCATCATTTGTGACGTCATCAATACCACGCCTTGTTTGAAAAATCGGACATTTAAAAAAATTAATTAGGGCTCGACCGATGGCATTTTTTGGCCGATGGGCCGATGCCGATTGTTGGCCGATTATTCAAAGAAGGCCGATTGTTTTTCTATAAATGGCCGATGGCCGATTGCCGATGGCCGATGCCAATGGCCGATGGCCAAAAAAAAAATGAAACGGAAATAAATTACTAAGATTGTCAGGGATTTGAAGGATCATTTATTCATTTCACTTTACTTCCTTTCCACGAATAGGTAATTGTAATCACAAAATAAAAATTAAATTTCGATTTAAATTTCTATTTTACAACCACCCAATTTGAAGTTCACAAGTTTTTTTCGGCACATCTGTACGTGCATATGTACCTAAGAACATACAGATGACCGAAATATCCATTTTGAACATCTCCTCAGTTAATTATCGCAAGTTCTCTGGTGATGTCTTCATGACCGTAAATTTGCGTCACTCAAAAAACTTCATGAAATAGTAAGTTGAAAATTCATACGTACGTAGTATGATCCAAAATTTCAAGGACAAGCTGTATAAAACCTTATCCTTAATAGTTCACATTACCGAAGGTATAAAACCTTACCCTTAATAGTTCACATTACCGAAGCACTTGAAGTTCGCTTCGCTCGCTAATCGGCTGAGTCACGTAGCGTGGTCGCTTGGCGCATTAGGCGCTGAGCAAATCCAGTCAAGAATTATTATTTTAAAGCAACTGTAAATGTAATTCAATGTTTCGGCAAATAGTTTTGAATTCCAAAGAAACTTTTATTTTGTTTTTATCAGAATGAAACATGCGACTTTCTCTATTTTTCCTGATGACGATTTTCGAATGTCCCACGGGGTTTTTTTTTTTTTTTCGTTAGACGAATGGAATAGCTAATTAATAGGAGTTAGTTTCGCAGGCTAACAACTAGGTTACGGTAGCGTGGTTGCTGGGCGAGTTTGGCGATAAACAATAATAGAGTTGCGGACTTATTTTACATTTAAAAGATACTTTGATACTCTTCTTGCTTATTTGGCGAATAATTTTAAATGATAGAACAAATCGCTTCACTCGCTAAAGCGTTATTAAGCAACTGTAAATCTAATTTAATGTTTTGGCGAATAGTTTTCAATTCCAAAGAAACTTTAATGTTTTTTTTTTTTTTTTGAAAAGGTATTTACGTACTTTAGTTCAAGAAAAATGATAATTTCACATCAGGGGGAGGGGCGTGGATTTTTTTGATTCAACGGACTTCCTATAAATTCTTAGCACGGGCATCGCCGTGCGGGTACTGCTAGTACTCTGATATGACAGACAGATAATGTAACGTTTCGTCGGACTTAGCTCCGTGTGACTTTTACTCATTCCTATCTAAAAAGCATTTGCAGGGACGCCGCTTTCTTTCTTCATATGAAGATTAAGCTGCATTAGAGGAGGTTGCGAAAAATGGCTTCCAGGAGTTTCCAAAAATTATACGAACATTGGCAGAAGTACATAGTAGCTCAAGGTGACCCTTTGATGGTAGATGTACTTCGGTAATGTGAATTATTCTGGGTAAGATTTTATACAACTTGTCCTTGAACTTTTGGATCGTACTACGTACAATCTGTATAGGGTGTAGTTACGCTTCTCCTTTTTTGACTGCTGTATGATGAAAGAAAAAGAACAACAGCCAAAAAAAAAAAAAAAAAAGAAAGAAAAAAGAAAGAAAAAAAGAAGGAAAGAAAGAAAAGGAAGAAAGAAAAAAAAGAAGAAAAACAAGGACACTGTTTAATAACCAATTGGTTTAATTATTTTTTTTAATTGAACATATAACTAAGACTTCAGTAATAATGTAATAATGTAAGGATTTATGTACACTATGCATAGTTTAAAAATATTAAATTATGTTGGTTAATCATTCAAAAAAAATTTTAATAATAAAAAAACAATGAAATCGTCAACAAATTGCACAATGAAAGTGGATAGATTGCATGTAGGTATTTTATAGTCATAAAATTAAACAAAAAGAGTGACAGATAAATTACAATATTAAATCATAATAGGAATATTTTTATACCTATTTAAAATTTATGACTAGAAATGTTTGCATTTTTCGTAACAGCTATAACAGTGACATAACGTTTCTGCTGAAAAAAGAAATAGCCATGAAAAGAGCAAAGTTCTTAAAACGCAGCTCCAATAAACAAATTCGATATTTTTACCAAGTTAATAATAACTTAATACATATACTACTTGATCTGATGTTTGCACACATAATATTGATCACTTTGATTGTTTAATCTTTTATGAAGCACTATAAACAAGTTCAAATTAACTTTTTTCTGAAGTTAAAAATTTGCATAACAGAAAATAATTGAAACTTTTTTATACTCTGCTATTAAAAATATGATGAAAACAAAAATTAATTTCATTCATTGATTTTATGTATTTTTATAAAAATAGTTACTTACAATAGAAAAAAATCGATCGCTATAAATGATGCAAAAAAGATGGCGCATTACGAACTATAGGTGAAACAAGTATGAGAAATACAATACAAAATGAAATTTCTTGAGCAAAATAAATAATCGCTAAATATTTAAGAAATGCTTGAAACGACGAGGGAAGGGGGGGGGGGGTCCCCCTCTGATTTTGAAGTAACTCGCAACATTAAGCTTCGGCAGTACGGAACCGTTACCACCAACGCCTCGGAAGAGTTTCTCAATCTACTTCAGCACTTCCGAAGAAAAAATTCAAAAGTCTCTTTGATTTCCGAATTATGTCACCATCCAAAATGTCTTTAATCAATTTCTTATATTAATGCTCTAAATTCTTCTTAAACAATAAATAAAGCTTGAAAAAAAACTCTTAATTTTAATGAATGGTGTTAGTTTTTAAACAACTCGGAAGTATAATTAGAGTTTAGTTTCAGAATTAGTGGAAAAGGGGGGGGGGAGAGGGCACGCAAGTGTTCTCGAAAATAAGAAATAGTCGTAAAAAATAGAGTTCAAAATAATCATAAGTTGGTCTCCAATTCGGCAATATATTACCAAATGATCGTCAGTCTCAGACGCTTTATATAATTTTTGCGTTGAAATAAGTAATTGATAGCCACACAAAAATGAGTAAATAGGCCTTTTAGAGCACCCGATTGAAAACAAAAAGAGAAGTGCACAACTAGAACGTACGCAGACCCCACATACAGTGGCTCCCAAAAGTGTTCGTACACCTTGAAATTTTGTAGTAAAACCAGAATAACGCAAAACTGAATTTGAATATGAAGTCCAATTTTTTTTCACACCATTCTTATGCCATTCTGAATAAAACTCAGTAGTTTTTTTTTTCAAAATATTGCCAGATTTTATTTTTGAAATTTGTCGAAAAATGAAGAGTCGGCGAAATAATACGCCACAAAAGTCGTCGTACACTCAAATTTTTTCGAATAAATTCATGATTAAAACTATCATATGTCATTTTTTTATTATTTTTGCATTGTGTTGACCCTTAAAAGTCATTTGGCTTTAATTTTTTGTTTATTTATTCCTTAATATTGTGTTTATTACTTTAAAATGACTGGTATTTGAAAAACATCACAAACACCATTCGAAATTTGAATTGTTTACTCACAGTAGCGGTAAATTGGTTTGAAATGTCCCTAAATTAGGTAATTTATACCGTTCTATAGTGAAGTGCTTGATAAAATGCTTTAAAGACAAGAATAGGATCGAAAACACGGTAAGAAAAGGTCAACTGGCAAAGTTAACAATGCGTGATCGGAGGTTTACAGTTAAAAAAATTATGAAAAATACACATTTGAGTGCTGAAAAAATGTCTGCAGAATTGAATGAAACATTTTACGTTTAATTTTCACCTAAAATTGTTCGCCAAGTTGTCTGATTAACTGGATTAAATGGGACCTCTTCCTGCAGAAATTTTCTTGTTCGTGCGAATAACAGTAAGCTTACGCTTTCCGTCGCAAAATCAATGATAAATAAGCTCAAAAAGTTTTGGAACAACGTCTTACTTATAGATAAAAATAAATTTAACATTTTGGGTTAAATTGTTGTATAATTGTAAATAAAAGAAAAAATGAGGAATTTAATCTGAAGAACTTAGTTGGATCAGTTAATCAGGACGGTGAAAGTGTTTTAGTGTGAGGGTGCATTACAGCATCAGGACTTGGAAATTTGGAATTTTTTGATTAAATAATGAATCATGCTGTTCATTTAAATATTTTAAAAAGCAATTTTAAACTATTAGCCCAAAATTTGGTAATCGGAAACAACTTTGTTTTTTATCGCGATAACGATAAGAAGCACAAGTTTGCGTTTGGTGCCTCAAAAATTGTCCTTATGCTTAGAAATACCCCCTCAATCTCCAGATTTGAACTTAATGTAACATATTTAGAGATATCTGGGGGCTATATTACAAAAATACAGCTTTGAAACGAAAATAGAGCTAGAAACAGTAAGACTCAAACTGGGGTTGAACACTTACTCAGAAATTACCCCAAAAAAAGAAAGAAAAAACAATGAAATCTATTCCCAGACGTTTAAAAGCTCTTGTTGATACTGCATGATGTTCTACTAAATAATAACTTTGTAAAAAGTTAGATTATTTACTAATTTTTTGACATTTTTTCGAAGTGTACGAAGACTTTTGTGAGATAGAATTTCCGGCACTTTTTGGTTTTTGATTTTTTAAAAATTATGTTTTAATGTTTTATTAAAAATTTTCATGTAGTTTTGTTAAATATAGATCATAGATCTTATAATAAAATACCTATTCCGAAATATGAATTCTAACCAATGGATAATACCCTATTTCATTGAAAATCGTAGGTGTACGAACACTTTTGGGAGCCACTGTATGAAATTTTAACCTTCTACAGCTTTCCATTTTTGAGTTATGACTTATGAGAGATACATACGTACATCCAGCCGCAAAAAACAACGGAATAATTAACTTGTTTGTTCCTGAATGCAGTATTGAAAACTCTTTCAGGGGTGACCAAAATAGAAATTCATGCTGAAATTTAAGTAAAAATTTTTATATGACTTACTCCCTTTACTTTGTATTAAAAAGAAAAACAGCAAAGCTCCTTCTTTTTTTTCGAAAACATCGGCCAATTCCATCGGCTTTTCGATGTTTTTTAAGGCCGATGGGCCGATGTTTCCTCCAAGTTAGCATCGGCCGCCGATGCCGGTGCCGATGGCTAAATTGTTGAACCATCGGCGCCGATGCATCGGCCAGGCCGATGCATCGGTCGAGTCCTAAAATTAATTTAAAAATAACTTGAGAAAATTAAAGTATTTTCTGAGTCCATGTTATTATTATTATTATTATTTTTTTTTTTTTTTTTGCTCATTCTATCAATTTCAGTGACAAAAAGTACTACTTCTGACTGAAGGAAACAACCCCATTGCAACATTTTCCTATTTTTAGTATTGAATCCACCGCACATTTCTTCACACATTTCGAAAACTCATTTCCGCGCATATACTGCCGTTTACCTGCTCACGCGGCAGTATAAAACATTGTATTTAGGGAAAATGTGTGGCAAAGAACCACCTGATGACTGTAACTCAATTTTGATAAAAAGTGCAGTTACGACTTTTGTACTTAGTACGACACGAACACGCGTTTTGTGCATGAACACGCGAATAGAAGTAGCATATATCTGATAGACTTTTGAAAGTCTACGTTCTCTTAACAACAACGATTCTCTAGATCATACGTTTTAACGGTTGGAGAGTGCTAGTAAGAACAAAAAAAACAAGAAGTGGCAAGTTTTTTTAAATAAAGTACCAATCCAACCAGCACATCTCAAATCAATTTGCAACAGGCGGAACCTTGAACTAGAAGTATAAAACCATCATCACCAACTAAGCACTGGTATAAAATACCTCTTATTCTGAGACTTCTACAAGAGACAGCAGAGCACATAATCCCCAGTGGCACTCCTAGCCACCATTAATAATATAATGTGAATCGCTTAAGTGAAATTTAGAGAAAAAATTACAAAAATGTAAAAGAATTAACAAAAAAGATAACAAAACTACGAAGAGAAAATTTAACTTTTTCAAGTAAGAATCATAAAACGGATCATTAAACGTTGATGAATGTTCAA
Source organism: Uloborus diversus (assembly GCF_026930045.1). Taxonomy (NCBI): domain Eukaryota; kingdom Metazoa; phylum Arthropoda; class Arachnida; order Araneae; family Uloboridae; genus Uloborus; species Uloborus diversus. The sequence continues at coordinate 14,240 of NW_026557790.1, forward strand.
ACTATGAAGCCAACTGCACTAAAATCATATCATTTCTTTTTTTTTTTTTTTTTTTTTTCCCCGTCTTGATAAATTACACTTCAGATAATTCCACGCCTGTCATAATGACAGAATGAAACAACAAATAAATATATTTATTATTATTTAATTCTGTTACTATACCAAGCTTGGCATAACTCCCACACAAGAGTGACCTCTTAACCTTGAACACACGTGTCATGCTCCGCAGAGTAATATTGCAGAGAAAAAAAAATACTAAAGATTTTTTAAGGATTTTTTTGTTACGATACGCACGTTATGTATTTATTGCTTAATAATACAGCATGATTTATTACGCTTTATGTGGATCATGGAATGTTTTACACAACTGCAAAAAAAAAAAAAAAAAAGTAGAGAGCTCCCGGGTTTACCCTATATGTATTTGAATTGTTATTCACAGAATTCAAAGAATATATCGATGAATTAAAAACAATACATCGACCTTGGGTCTTGGGTTCAGACCTCAGTGTCGCTCGTGATATGTACAACTTGTATGCTTACTACCAAACGGCACGAACTTGAGGGTCACAGATCCGGACAAAATTCTGGATTTAGGTTACTTCCCACTAGATATGAACCCAGGTAAAGCGGTTTGACTGCATAGGCCCTAGTTCGGCTGCAGCGGGGGTCCGAAGTTGTTATTTGAGTCCAGAAAAGCAATTTTTTTTCCTTTAAAATTTAACTTTTTTTTAAACCCTTTTCTTGCATTTGCATTGCAGTATGAGCCAATTAAATGCATTCACAACATAGAATTAATCTCCCCCGCCCCCTACTTTGTACTGACAAGAGACGCCAAATGTCTTGAATGAGTACATATTGTCCCAAAGATACAAAATCAAATAAAAACGCCATTGCAATTCTCTGGAGCCCTGCAAATTGGTAAAAACTTGAGAGTCACAAATCTGGATAAATTTCTGGATATAGGTCAATTCGTACTAGATATGAAGCTAGGTAAAATAGTTTGAGTGCATAGGCTCTAGTTCGGCACCAAGGTGGGTCTAAATTTGCTTGTTTGGCTTCGGAGCTGCAATAGTATTTTCTTTGGGATTTAAAACTTTGGCACAATATTTGTTCTCCTAACATCTGTCGCGTCCCCTGTTAGTACAACGTAGGGGCGTTGGAATTTATTCTATAAGGTGAATGCATTCAGTTGAGCGATACTGCAATGCAATATCAAGAAAAGAGTGAAAAAATGTTTATTTCAAAGGGAAACTATTGCTTTTCTGGAGCCAGACTAGAAACTTTGGACCCCCATTACGACTGAACTAAAGCCTATGCAGTCAAACCGCTTTACCTGGGATCATATCTAGTGGGAATTAACCTAAACCAAGAATTTCGTCCGGATCCGTGACCCTCAAGTTCGTGCCGTTTGGTAGTTAGTACAACTTGTTATACTTATTAAAAATTTAAATAAAATTTGTCTTTGTAATTACAAGACAGACTTTGACATTTCTATTAATAAACTCGTTAAAATATTGTGACTATATTTAATAACACTGTGATAAATGTTTACGGCATTTAATTCAGAGTTTAGTATAGAATTGTTCAATAAGAGCTCATTGATTAATTGCTGAAGGCATAAGTCAAACAGAATCAAATCTAAAAAATAGCTAAAACAGGATTAAAGAAAGATGAAATATTCGACAGTTAAATTCGGGGTGCATTTAGGCAATGAAATTTTACCGTTTTTATCATGAGCGCTGCATGATGTTCATGACGAAAAATTAATTTAACTTCTATGATTACTTTACAGTGAAATGTTTTTAAAATTTAATTTTCTTAAATTTTGCGTCTCATTTTTCTAGAAATATCTGCATAACTTGCCAGAATAAATTTCTGCCAGCATTGTTCTGATAAAAGAATTTTTCGGTAAAACGGTAAATTCTGGTTTTCACATTTTTAGCCTGCTTTCTCGTAAAAATTAAAAACAAAGATAGATTAATGCTTCGTAAAAATACTGCTGGGAAGAAAAGAATAAATAATAATAATAATGATAATAAAACTAAGCCTTTTTTAAACAATATTATTTTTCAATCAAGAATATTTATCAATTCAAGAATATTATTTTTTAATCAATTATGTATTTTTATCAAATACTTGGATTCCTAACAACAATTAAAACTGTTATTAAATATGAAATTTATTCATTTATGGTAATTTTAATAGCGGCTTCAGAAACAAGGCATTTTTACTTAAAGTTGGCTTTTTTTCTCAAGTGGAACTAAACTAAAAAGAACATTTTACAGGGAGATAGAAAGGAATGCATTTTTTAAATTACTTGATTATTTATTTGTTTATTTATTTTTCCATTCTACAATCAGTTTTGGTATCCATTTTAAAAACATGGAGATAGAGTAAATAAAGAAATAAAATGAAAACAATGTTTCTCAGAAAAGCTCTTACTTTAAAAGGAAAATGTATCTTGCTTGTAACCGTTAAATTCCGCAGAAAAAAAAAAGTTGTATATTTTAATTGTTGCCAAACAAAAGGAAAGAAAATTAACGTTAAAAACTAATAACGAACAAAAAATATTAAAGCTCAGTTTATCATTTCTATTAAAAAAAAGGGGGGGAGGGGGCATTGTTTGCGGTATTTCTCTGTTTTCTAAGAAAAATTTAGAGTTTTAAATTTAACTGAATCAAATCCGTTTAATGAATCGCTAACGTTCTACTCTGCTAAATATACGGTTAAAATTTGTGGCTATATTTTGCGATGTCAAAAGAGAAAAAGAGAACTTTTTTTTTCAATGCTGAAATGATAATTATTTATGTATACACAAATGCATACATACTTAAAATCCTGTACAGCTAGTTTTTATCGAAAAAATAAAGCGCTTTAACTTTTTTGTATCAATTAATCAATGACTATGCTTCACCTATGTTATGTCTTCGAAAAAAATTATTTCAATTTTTACTAAGCCCTTTTTTCTTTCTCTTACATAAAAAAAAAAATCTTATTTTGATTTATTTTCTTATCTCTATCTTTCCATCTTTCCATCTCTCTTTTTCCGTGATATTTTTACATGAAAAATAAGTATTTCTTCATGTTTTTCTTTTGAAAACTTTAAATTAAGTAGACTACAAAAAGTTTTCTTAAATGTTTTTAAGCTAGTACTGTGGAAAGTAATTCTTGATTAGCACTTTCAATTTCACGGTCGTTTGAAAACTGAAGTGTGGGAAATACGATTACTTAGTCACATGCAAAATAAACTCTGCGTAATTAGTTAGACTCTGGTCTAAGTCTGAAAGTTTTGCAGTTTTGACTTATTTACTAAAGTTCAAGGCTTAATTTCTGACATAAGAAGCGAAAGATCTAGGCAGACTTTGCAAACTTTTTTTTAATCCGTAAATCGTCTAAATTCCCGTCTAATATGCAGAAATTCACATAAAATTGAAAAGATATGTATCAGCTGAGCTCCCGTAAACTCCCGTGCAATTTAAGTGCAGTTTTTATTAAGCAGCAGTTTAGGGTGAGAAACTTCATTGAAGGCAATTTAATGAATGATGCCAGGGCACGATCCAGGTTATTATTTTAGTGCAATGGCTCAACCCCCCCCCCCCTAAATATCGCGAAGACCTCTCTAAGAGCAAGAGCCCCCCCCCCCCTCCTAAATGAAAAAATACCCCTCAAACACCCCCCCCCCTACAAATTTCAATGGCGCAGTCTGCGCCATGACCCTCTTCCCCCCTTAGGTTGCCACCCCTGCGTATTTTGTGAAAAAAAGGAAAGCAATTTCAAACTTTATTTTTGTGAAAAAATAATTGTTTTGGGGTATTTTTCAGTTTTAATTAAAGTTACATTTTTTATAATTACTTTATTGTTGTAAAAAAATTTATCACAATATAAAGAGCATTTTTAAGCTGTCATAATTAAAATCTGAAATACCTTTGACCCAAAAGACATCCCCGAGAATGAATTGGAGGCTAGAGTTTCAGGCGGGTTGATTTAGCTTAAAAGTTATGAAAGAGAGGTGTCTACGAATAAAATTTTGTGAAGGGACTTCGTTTACGATATAGAATTTTGTGAAGAGGCCGTTTCTGGGACGCAGAATTTTGAGAAGAGGCCGCAAATCAAATTTGTGTCTGGATGCCACAGTTAGTACCTCTTTATTTGACATTATTAGCAGTCGTAACAAATTTTGGAAGCTTCAATAAGTCCTTGAAAAATTTGATTTCAGACCAACAAGTGAATGAACTTGCACCGCTATTACACGCAACAATTCAAGTGCTGGCGTGAAGTCTCCTCACATTGGCGAGATTTCAAAGAGATTCTGGTATGACAACCCTCACTTTTCCCAGCAACCGGATTCAAGAGAACTGTGATTTCCCCGGCATTTTTCGAGATATAAAACGTAGTTCATGTCTTTTAAGATCGCATTCACTAGTTTTCTTTTCTTTGGCTGCTCGGAACATCAGATTCTCCTTTGCAAGGAAAACCAAAAGTAAGTTTCATTATCGTTTTCTGCTGTACTGATAATTTGAATAATCGAATGTTGTTGAAATGGAACGAAAGTTTTTCATTAATCTGCATCTTAAATATTTTGACACTTGCACAAATAAATTATCAAGTTAGAAAACTTATATTTTCTCGTCTGTTTTCAAAAGACATTAGTTTAAAAAAATACCTTAATCTATTATTGTAATCTTAAATTTGAAATAAATTATTATAATAATTTGAAATCTATATTAAATTATTTAAAATTAAGTTACCTGAAATTTCAAATGTAAGATTTCATCACTCATTGTAAGTCTTGTGAAGCAAAGCATGGAATTTATATTTTTTTCGGGAGCAAGTTCAATATTAAAATTATTCATTGTATTTTCCTAAAACAATTTGAAGAAAATTATTCCTCCCAATCAATAATATTGAATATTTGATGCTGAGAACTCTAAACTGGGCAAAGTCGTTTGCTTTTCCTACTAACTTTGAATTAAAAACACATTTACTAATCTGCTTCTCTAATAAAGATATTCTTTAGTGACTGAAATTGTTTGAAGTTTTGTTAAAATCCTTTAGAGTTTGATAGTGATTATTACTAAGCCAGAATTTTTATGACCTGTCAGAAAAGTAATTATGCGTTTCAAAGTATCATAACATAAACAGTCCCTTCCTCTTAACAATTAGATTTAAAAAAAAAAAACTTTACGTCAAAAATATTCTGCTAAATTCGACACATAGTTACATCAAAATAAAAGTTTCACGATTTGGATATTTTAATGACTGTTTGAACAGACGATGTTGAAAGTAATGCGAGAAAAAGGAAAACTAAGGTGTGCTGTGTTGATATCATAGAGGTGTCCACGAGGGAGCGTTTTTCGCACCGACTGCGCCAGACAGACCTTGAAAATTTTAGGGGGGAAGTTAGTGCTGGTTATTTGGGGGGGGGGGGGATCTCGCTCTTGGGCGGTAGCATTTGAGGGAGGAGACACCCCTGCATAACTTCTGTCCAATGAATCTTTAGATTGCGTTGTGTTTTTCTACTGTTTTAGAATGGTTACCAGCAAAATTCGAATATGTTCCTATTCTATGAATATATATTTATATAAAGACATTTTTTCCAATATAATTATAGTTTTGTTTCCAACAATTTTTAGTTCCAATATAGTTATAATTCGGCTAAGCAGCAGGGCCGCCGAGAGTCAAGGTGGGCCCCTTGTCATTTCGGTCACCGGGCTCTTCTCTCTCCATAAAAAGTATAAGATTTATACTTCTTTGATCCCGAACCGGGTCCCCCAAAGAGCCGTGCTCTTTTTGACTTGATTAACATGGCATCTCGTCGGCTCTGCTTAGCAGTAGTAGTCACTTAATCACGGAGCCATCATATTATTTGACACTTATACTGTGAGAAACATTAATTTAGTCATTCAGAATTTTTTGGAACATTGTTGCTTAAAAAGTAGTTATTTTGATCTTAAGTTTTTTTTTTTTTTTGAATGATTTTTTTGAACCTAAATAGAATGAGATAAATAAATACCTTTGTGCTGAACAGTAAAGTAAGACAAAACCACGTTAGAAGAAGCACAAATTTGTAAATTACAACAGACACGTGTTTCGGCGTTACAGGGAACGCCTTTTTCAATGCAAAAAATAATGAGCTTATGGATGAAAAGACATCCGACAAAAGCCAAGAGCAGATAAGCATGCAGCTTAAAAGATAAAAACAGCGGATTAGCCAAACACCAATGACAAAGTTATAAACCGATCAGGAACCAATAGGAATGCAAGCAAAGGCCAAGAGCTTAAAAAAAAATCTTCTTCAAAGACTTTTTAGTTGAAGTAAAGTAGACAAACTATTAAAACCGATGCTCAAATTCTACATTTTGTAAGAATTACTTTTCTTGACAGTCACGTTATTTCATATTGAAACTTGCAATATAAAATATCTAGCTACGCTTCAACACAAAATTGTAAAAAAAAAATTAAAAAAAAAAAAAACAGATGCCAGCACATCTCTAATAAAGTCTTCGGCAAAAGCATAATGAGACGAAAATCATAGTTACAAAATATTTTTCTTCGGGTTACTCCAGCGAAATTTTTTAACTTATAGTCTGCTTTGAGTGGTAATTTGAGGGTGCCACTTTAAGACATTTTTTTAAAGCTATTTTTTACTTTACCAGATTACACTTCGAACATTTGATTCTCCCCATACGTCAGAAGTCTTGAATTAATTTTCATGGCTCTTCTCTTGTGGATCCACTTAAACGTCTCTCCTTGCACCAGCATCTTTACCTCTTCTTACATCAATGCGTAGGGTTTGTCTAACTATCGATTTCAACTTAATAAATAATTAATTTTCGACTATCGAGTTTAATCTTTCTTACTATCGACATAATGAAATTGATTACTGTAAAAGCACTTGTTTTCGAGACAATTTAATTTTCGCGAGCCCGCCGTATTCGCGAAAATTTAAGCGTCGCGAGATTTTTTCTTTCAACTTTCAATTCCGTTCTCATAAAATTAAAAAAACTTTCAGCTTGCAAAACCACCGACATCTTCATTTTCCTAACATTAAGGTTTGAAAAAATTAGAGACGTACCGAGTAGTACTTTGGCCGAGTAGCCAAATACCGAGTACTCAGCCTTTCACTACTCGGCCGAGTACCGAGTTACGGAGTAGTGAGTTACCAAGTACCAATTATGTTTTAAGAAGAACCACTAACACATACGTGATGCATTTTGAACTTATTGAAATAGTAGTATAGACCTCCATGTCCATATAATAGTTTTTAAAACAAAATTCGAGCTGAAATTTCTTTATGCATTATTTAAAAGATTTTGTTTGTGTCGAAAATTTTAGAAAAAAGTTATTTTTAAAATTAAAAATAAACAAATAAATATAAGGTATGATTAATCAAGTTGGAATTAAAACAAATTATACCAATCTATTATAGTTCTAGTCCGCCAAACATAAATAATTTTTAAAAGCAAATACACGAACACTGCAGACACGTGCTTCTGCGTTACAAGAAACGTCTTTTTTAGGGCATAAAATGTGAACACTTGTCGAATGTGAAGACATTCGACAAAAAAAATCCGACTTTTGTCAGATGTCTTTAAATCTATGAGCTCACATTTTATGCATTGAAAAAGGCGTTCCTAGAAACGCCAAAACACGTGTCTGCAGTGTTCCTGCACATTCGTGCTCTTAACGTTGTTTTGTTTGCTTTTATTTTTTAAGCAAAGTTATTTTTATGTTCCTTATACATAATTTTTGTTCGTAGCAAAAATCCATTTAATGATATAAAAATTCCATATTTTCTATACTTAGCTTTTTAGCCCAATTTTTTATAAATAAATTTTGTTTACTTTGGGGACATTAAAATAGATTTATTCCAGTGAAGCAATACAAACTTCATTATTCTCAAAATTTAACCTTGACTTGTAAATTTGAATTGTTAGTGATTGCAGTATTATACCTGCGTTAATTATTAATTGTAATATCTGTCTTGAACAATATTCAATTTTTTGCAACTACTCGGTATTGACCGAGTATCTGATCAAAATTTGGCCGAGTACCAGTACTTGGCAAATTGGCCGAGTAATCGGTACGTCTCTAGCGAAAATAAGATCTTTTACAGCCATCAGATCAGATTAAAATGTTTAATCTGCTTTCTAAGATCCAGTTTTTCCCTTTGCAAAGTAAAATTTTTATCCTTCTTATTTTTTCTATGTTTCTTTATATTTTTAAAACTCTTAGTTGTCCAATTTTATACTTTTTCTCTTTTCAAAAAAAGAAAAAAAAAATTGTTTATGATTAAATTCTATTTTCAAGATCTAGGCAACAAAATCCAAGATCATGTGATTAATAAATAATTCTTAAAATGTATTATCTTTTTTTTTTTTTTTTTGGTCATTGCTGCTTTTACAGTTGGTCGATTATTAATCTTAAAAAATGGAAAAGGAGGAAATATGATAACAAATACTTAAACTTATCTCAAAATTTATTTCTTAGGAACAATTTCTTTAAAAATGGAGTAAAAACCATCTGTTGCTTTAAATAAATAAATAAATAAACTAATAATTGTGCCTTGATTTGATACAATTATATAGATTGTACAAGTCAGATAGGCAGAGGAAATTTAAGACATAAAGAGAGAAAACTACATCCAGGGTAGGAACGGGAAGAGTTTTTCCTTCCCAAAGCAATCTTTTTATATAGTTTTTGTTGTTGCGAAAACCACTCTGGTATCCGAACTCGAGTTGACAATACTAACTGATTTAAGGCAGAAAGACACAGCTTTCGTTTTACAGAGCACCACTAAGGTGGAAGTCCGGTTTAGCTCAGACAGATGGCAGCACTATCTAGCAACATTTCTATAATTTTGATCCAGACCAGGTGTCGAACAACTCCTGGTTCATCATGTGGGAACTTGGAGGACTTTATGACCACGCCATATTTAACGTGCTCCAGTCACCCTTAGTACAACACGGAGGATCTTTGACTGGCTGGCATTGAGCCCAGAACCCTCCGGTAACGAGTCCAACGCCTTACCGATCAGGCCAATATGGTTATTTTTTTTTTTTTTTCTAAAGTAACAACATATGTATGAAAGAAACCTTCTATCTGTATTGCTTAGCCCAAAAATTATTTTTTACTGAAAATATTAGACTTTATCTTAAAAATATTTTTAAAAAATGATTTTTTTCCTACAATGAAGCCCAAAATCTAAGACTTTCAAACAAGTACCCGATATCTCTATTAAAAACCCAAGACCTTTGGAGAAAACCGATGCTTTGGTCGCCCTGGTTACAAATTATAACACTATCTGCAAAGCGAAAATGATTGGAAAATTTCATCTGCCACTACTAATTTTCCTTCTACTTTAAATACTTCTTCCAACACCAAGGCTGTTGATGTTGTGGAAATCGTTTATCTTTCCGTAACCTTTATGCTTTCCTTTAAACAAAAACGAAAAATTACTCTCGCTTTTGCATAAGGAGCTTACATTTCCTCAATTTAAACTATTTTTATTCCATTAACTTCAGAGTTCATAGCACGGCATGTGTGATGTTGATGTGTTCAAAAAACACATGCAAAACATAAAGGCGCTGATAATTCCGTAAATTTCTGTATTTTCCCTTTTCCTCTTTTTTGAAGAGAAGAGTTGGATCTTCTTGGAATTATTCGAAGTACTGTTGAGTTTTCGAAGTATCTATCTTTACTAATAATAAAGCTGAAAGTCTGGATCTCTGTCTAGGTGTCCCGATGTTTGGATCTCTGTGACGCGCATAGCGTCTGGACCTTCCTGCCGATTTTCATAAAATTTAGCACAAAATTAATTAGTATTATGGGGGTGTGCACTCTGAAGCGATTTTTCAAAAATTCGATTTTGTTCTTTTTCTATCCCAATTTTATGAACATTTTACCCAGCAAATTATCATAACATGGATGAGTAAATTAACATAGCAAATTGGCGAGATATTCATCATCCATTATTTGTAAATATGCAGGTGAACCAAATGTCCTTTTAATTTTCTACTACGGGTAAAGCCGTGCGAGTACAGCTAGTTATTGAATATTTTGCCAGATGATGTGCATGGTTTTCACTTGTTTTCTTTAAACCTTTCCCTGCTGCGATAGTTCTTATTGAACGTTGTCGTCTTCATTTTAAGTTTTAACTACCCTCAAATCTAATAAAGTTCAAATCAAGGGCGGACTTTTTTTCAAGGGAGGTGTGATTATTAATTTAATTACATACTTTTTACTATATATACAGATTTTAAAATATTGATCACAAAATTTTTTGACTTTCATTTCGAAACAGTTCCGAGATAGGGTCATAAACCAACCATCACCCCCCCCTCCCTTTTCCCAACATCAATAAAACTCGTCTAAATTTGCGTTTTTTGAACTTCATTTTCGAAGAATTACCGGTGAAGTGTCTCTCAAGGGAGGGGCAATCGCCCCTCCCTTGCATCCGCCCCTGGTTCAAATATTATTATGGTCCAACATAAAGGTACCAGAATCCTACGATCTAGGACATAGTCGAAGAATATATTGTTTCTGGCTTTCGCCATCCCAGGGTGCGGCCATATTACTGTTGCGGAGTCGAGAGTAGAAGGTTTAAAATTCCAAGAGTTGAATACGGAGTCGGTAGGGTTCGCTGATGTATAGATGTCTCAAATCGATTAACTCCACTTTTTAAAAAAATCATCATTTCTAGTTTAATAGTGCTTAATCAATGCTTAGCATGTGAATTTATATTAAACTTTTGGTTCAGTACATTTCTGACCATGTGATGGCAGAAAACGTAACACGAGGTCCTATTTACTCCTATGGATAACACCATCTTCTTCATAACTTTTCTCTACTTTTTGTTTTATGGAGTTAATCGATTTGGCAAGTGAGGCACTTATAATATAAGTCGATATATATCATGATATATATCACGATATATATTTTTGAAGTATGATATTTTAGATTTTTTTTTAAACCACGGTATTTTCAATATAAAAATTATATTAATCTTAGTAATATTGTTCATTTATTTTTTAAAATAACCAAAAAGTGATGTACTATATTTTTATGATGCATTAATATAACAAAGTAATGTAGTATTCCTTTTTTATATTACTTTCATACAATTATAAGTAATGTAACAATTTTAATTCAGATTGAAAGTGCCTGATTTATTATTAAATGTAGGTCAGAAAAAAAAAGAAAATGTCTTATGACTGTGCACCAACAAATACATATTTTTTATTTCTGAATTATAAAACTAGCTAACAGAAAAAAATGAATAAAACAGCTAATGCTAAATTAATTCCATTAAAATTGATTAAAATGTGAAATGAAATATTAGATATAAATAATGGAAGGAACCCTAATTGTAAGTCTATATATTGTAACAACAATATAAGAAAATAAAGAGTGTTTTGAAGATGCATTTACTATTTTGAAGACTTGAGTTTGTGCTGATTGAAAATATCGGATACATATCAAAATATCCGATATACATCAAAATATCGGATGTTTTCGAAAATATCATGGTGTTTTCGAACCTTGGGAGTCGGTCATCTTCTCTCAAAGCTCGCAACTCTGCGTGCCCGCGGAGTGAAACTGATTTTGGGATAAAGGAGTGGAGTCAGTCATTTTCCCTCCAACTCTGCAACCCTGACTGTGCAACCCTGACAATTTAACACTTCGTTGTCTATGAGCAGCCCAGCCGTAGCAGCACAAGGGTTAAAAATGCCAAAATAACCCTTTTCCCCGGAACTAAAATCATGTTATGTTTCTCCTGGAAATAACCTCTTATTTTTGTTTCTTGCAGAAATAAAATATTTTTTAAAGCGCGAATTACTTACGATTTTTATCCTTTGACGGTCTCCTCTCAAAACGAATTGATACATTTAAAAAGTGGATGCTGGATTGTAGGGGAAAATGGGGCAATGTAAAGTAGCGGGGCAAAGTAAAATGACGAAATACGAGGCGTGTTTTTAAAGTAAGTTCCGTTTTTATATAAAAAAAGAACGAGTACAGATAGAGCTAAGTAATTTAGTGCACAAAAATCTACCACCCTTACGCTATTTTTCGACATTGCTCCCGTGATTTTCCAAGCATTTGTCATAGCGTGGTGCAGGTTTTTGTATACCTATTCGTAAAAAGTTACCGCCCGTTTAGTCAACCATGAGGACTCTTACAGGGCTTTGGCTGGGGCGTTTTTGAACATCCTCTGGTCTGCCCTCCCCTCGCTCGCAACATCTTTCATTTGTTTCGGCATCTAAAGTCTTTCGTAGGTGGTCTGTGGCACAACAGCAATAATGAGCTCAGAGAACATGTTATCCCATGGCTGACTACACAGGCGGCAATTTTCTATGAATAGGTATACAAAAACCTGTACCACGCTATGACAAATGCTTGGAAAATCACGGGAGCAATGTCAAAAAATTGCGTAAGGGTGGTAGATTTTTGTGCACTAAATTACTTAGCTCTATCTGTACTCGTTCTTTTTTATATAAAAACGGTACTTACTTTAAAAACATGCCTCGTATTCATTCTGCTTTTAGCGCCACCTATCTAGTAATATTTTAACTATGTGCAAAAACATGGTAAATCTATCCCAGTAAAGATAAAAAATACCTCTGAAAATCAAAAAATATGATAATACAAACAATTTTCAAAAATTAATACTTGTAATATTTTGTTGTAAGTCAAAAAAAAAAAAAAGAAGAAAATCAAATGATAAAGTTTTGTTATTAACATTTTAAATATTAATTGAGACCTACTAATATTGAGTGCAATATTTATTAGTTTAACATTAAGCTTATTTGTACTTTAAATGCTTTGTACAGTTATCAAGTGCTTGCGAGGCAAAGTGAAATAGTTCATTTTATTTACTCATTCAACTTTTTTTTTTTTCCAAATCACTTACGCATTCATTTATTAAGTATTTCATTTACATTCCTTCATTGAATAATTCACTTATTTATTCATTCATTCATATGTTTTCTTCTTCATTCAATATTTCATTAATTTAGTTTTTTCTCATGTATTAACATATTTATTTATTTTTTATTCGTTCATTCTTTCATTTTCTTTTCATTTATTTAGTCATTCTTTTATTTACTCATTTATTTGATAAATAATATCTTTAATGATCGAACTATTTTATTTTTTACCTTGTCCTATGAGAAAAAGAAGCGAAAAATTTCCACTTTCTTTTTAAGGTAGAAATTTACTGCCTAAAATTAAAAATAATGTTTCAATACAAGTTATATTATAAATATATTGTTGTTTTTCTTTATGTACCGTAATTTTCAGAACTAATTTTCTACTCGTTCAATTTAAAAAATGTAAGTTATCTTGACTATTTCACTTTGCCCTCACATTCCCCCCCCTATTAGCATTTAAACTTCAATTATTTGCGAAGTTCTTTCTGTTTTTTTTTTTTTTTTTTAACTAATTAATCTTAAAAATGCGATTAGAGATGCCCTTAAAATGCGGTTAGCATTACCAAGAACTCCAACTATCCGAATCCATTGGGACCGGATCCAATTCGTATAGTAAGACCTTTTCCAAAAAAAGGTCTATTTCAATTAATCTATATACATAAATGGCTACTTCTGTATGTAAGGATGTCCGAGGTATACTTCAAAACTACTGGACAGATTTTAACCATTTTTTCACCACAGATAGCTACATTATCAGGAAGCAACATAGGCTATAATTTATTTCTAAAAAACTTCGTTTCAAAAAGTTATGATGGAAAACAGTAAATGTCATGTGATTTCCCCATTGAATGATTAAATATGAAACCCATTGCTACAAAAATTCGTTGCCTTACAACAGCAATATTAATAGTAATCATAATGAAAATTTTTAATCAAGGCTTATCCAGAAGCAAACATAAATTTAAAGTCATTTAAATATTTGGAAACTTTACTTTTTGCCACGGAAATATAAGTTCGTTGCTTGAGGCACCTGGGGCCCTGCCCCTTATCCTCCGGTGTGGTATGTTGATAGTTCCCCGGTTGGGGCCATGGCTTTATTTTGGCGCAGAAGATGGTTGCGTGGATGTACGAGAGATGTGGCTTCCTCTAACGGGAGTACCATAATGGTTAGCCGAAGGCTCTTCAAAGTAAATTTCAACTAAAGTTCTTCTTTATTTAAATAAGTTTAAGTATTTTTTTTTCGCTTCCTACATATTTTTTTAAAGTTTTATACTTTTTTTTCCTTGTGGGGGATTTCTAGGCTATTTGAATGAATAAAAATAAAATAAAATTAAGACAATGATAAAATGTTGATAAGAAATTTAAAAAGAAAATAGTGAAATGAAAATAGATAGGAGCATGCTCCCAGCCAGAGTGTAGCACAATAACTAGAGTCGAAACGAGGTATGAACCCGATAAGGGATTCACTCACCCCGTTTCGAAATTGAAACTAAGCTAGCAGAGCGCGAGGCCTGCGAGAATTTGCCGGATCCAATGGATCGTAATTTGGAAGGTTGTTAAGTAGTGGATTGCCAACACGGGGGATGTTGTAGTGAAATCTCTTGGCGAGCTTTTTGCAAAAGTTGTGGAGTGTCGGGATGCCAACCTCTTCCACCAGCTTGTCCGTACGGACGTACCAGGGAGGGTCGCACGCCGCTCGAACCATCACTCTCTGCAAGTTCTCAACTCTGTTAAAGTTAGAGATTGCAGAAGTCGCCCATATGGGCGCTCCATAGGTAATAATGGGTCTTAGGCAGGACTTATAAATGAGCAGTTTATTATCCGTTGATAAAACGCTTTTTTTGTGCAGGAGACAATTTAGTGGTTTTTTGGAAGTAAGGTACTTCTTGCGTACCTCTTCAATGTGAGGTCGCCAGGTTAAATTACGGTCGAACGTTATGCCTAAATATTTCGCCCGCTGAGACCAATCAATCGGGTCGGTATAAAGATGCAGTTTAATAGGAGGGAGCTCAGTTGTTCTTGTAAAAAAGCAGGTAGCTATACTTTTGTTGGCATTAACTTTGATTTTCCAAGTCCTTAGCCAGATATCTAGATGTGTTAAGTGGTTTTGAATTGCTGAAAAGGCTTGATAAAGTCCCTGAGCGGAGGCTAGTATGCAGGTGTCATCTGCATAAATGGCAAGATGCGTGTTGTCCATGTGTGGGATATCGTTTGAGAAAATTGAGTAAAGAGTTGGGCCTAAGAGGCTGCCTTGGGGGGGGGAGGCACCCCGGCCCGTATGTGTGTAGGTGTTGAGAGAGTTTCTCTCACTCGAACGATAAAGTGCCTATTCATAAGATAGGAGCTGATAATGTTTATGAGTGCATGAGGTAACCCAAGGCGTATAAGTTTGTAAATTAGTGCATCAATCCAAACCCTATCGAATGCCTTCGCTATGTCAAGGAAAAGCCCGATGGTTTTCTGATGATTTTTTTCAGCCTCTCTGATAAGTTCTGTGACTCTAAGTAGTTGATGGTTTGTAGAGTACTTCTTGCGGAAGCCGAACTGTTCAGCTTGTATGATGTTGTGATCCGCAAGAAAGTCAAGAAGTTTATTGAGAATGCAGAATTCAGTAATTTTGGAGAGAGCAGAGAGCAAGCTGATTGGTCGGTATTCCGACGGCTCCGCTGTTGCTCTTTCCTTTTTTGGAATAGTGATTATTATAGCAGTTTTCCACTCCTGCGGAAAGTGACCCAACTCGAGTATTTTGTTGATGAGTTGGGTAATATAGAAAATAGTACGAATTGGCAGGTTTTTAATTAGAGAGTTGGTGATTCTATCAAGGCCTGGACTTTTCTTTTTCTTACACTTTTTGACATAGCTTAGAACATCTGAGGGATGAATCTGAAGGGTGTTGCTAGCGTGTGGAGTTGTGAAGTAATTGTGTAGTGTGATGTTAACAAGTGATTCAGTTTCGTCATGTCTGGTGTTGTTAGGTGTGAACTGCTGTTCGAAATGATCGGCAAAAAGTTCTGCCTTTTCAATATCAGTCACAGCAGTTACAGTTTGGCCTCCTGGAAGGGTTTTGCCTTTAATGGGCGGAATGTGTCTATACGTCCCCCGATGCCGCTTGACGGCTTTCCAAATGGAAGTGTCGTCTGCAGTAAGGGAGGAAATATATTGAGTCCATGAGTCATTTTTGTGCCTTTTAATTGCTTGTTTAACTAGCTCCTGTGCCTTATTGAGGTCGGACTTGGAAGCAGGATCCCTGCGGAGTTGATAAGTTTTTCGTAGCTGATTTTTTGACCTAATTAAGTTTCTGATGTGGAGGGGGAGCTCCTTAGCATAGCTTTGCTTTAAACTTTACTTTTTGCACACTTAAGGAAACAATGTAGAGATATTTTTTTTTTTTTTGGTATGTGTGTACTATTTATTTAAATAAATAAAGCGCACGGTATTTTTAGCGATCTTTGTTTTTGTTAGTTCATATTTTGGAAATTCTTCAAATTTTTATGCGCTTAAATATCGAGCTTTCGTTTCTAACTGAACACTATTTCGTTCTTTACATTATTGCTATTTTACTTTTATGGGTAAGAAAGAAATTCGATTTTTAATCACGTCAAAGCGGTGTGCTTTGAGTTGTTTCAGTTAAAACAGAAAATGAATGAAAGTAGCGATTGTTTGTCACAATAATTATTGACCCAGGCAACGCCGGGTATTTTTGCTAGTTGCTATAAATGTGATAAAAATGGGAGATTCTTTTTTTTTTTTTTTTTGAAGAAAAAGAGATTTTAATTAATTAAATAAAAGGGCCTGTAATATAGCATGAGTTCGAACAATTGGGCTTATACTGCTGTACTCGCTTTCTTTATAAGCAAGTTTTACAATTATTTTCCAGGCAACTGAATAGGTAATGACGCATGCAAACAACCCTAGTAAGTTTAATGCTTCTTTAAGTATATTTGACATAACGTCCGCCTACACAATAATGCTTGAAAGATGTCCCGTTGTGTTTAAAATTTAATTTCGCTATTATGCAGTTTACATCATTTTATAAAATGTTTTAAACTGACGGTTCTGGTAGGGTTTTAAACGTAAAAGTACTCGTTTCGGACATTTGCTATTATTTATAGTGCGGCTCTTATAATTCGAAGCTTGACCTTGACAATATTTAGTTATTTTTGGGGAGTTTAGTGAAAAAGTGATGCGTTATTGGCACGTCTTAGAGTTGAAATATTTTATCAAAACTACTTCGAAAGTTTCCCGACTCAACGCAGCGGCAATCACCCTGTCTTATCAACCCCCAAAAGAGTAACCATTGAAAAGGTCAATCTTTCTACGTATCAGAGCCACACTATACACTTAAACTGCTGTTGTGCAAGATAAGGACCGCCTTTACAAAACCAAGCAAAAGTTTTTTGAGCAATCACGATTGCTTATTGTTCTCACTTGACTATTTTTGGCGTACTATGATTTTATTTTCCCGCCAGCACCCTCTGCCAGCACCACCGTCGACCGGGATCACGATGCTGCTCCTCTTGCGAAAACCGTCTCCAGGTTGCGTCCATATCCTACACGCATACATACACACACGCATGCCTGCACACACACACACATACCCACACACACACAAACCCACACACTCATGCCTGACCACAGACACAAACACACGCCTACACACACACACACTAACACACATACCCACACACACAGACACATGCCTGCACACACGCAAAAAAACACGTGATTGCGAAAAACATAATTTGAATTCAAGATGTCAAAATTCAAATTTTTATTTTTATTTTTTTTTTTTTGTTCCAACTTTCCTATGTGCAAAACAAATCTTAAAAAGTGAAAGCAACCGCTTTAAAAACCAACAATTGAATTTAAATTTACTTCTTTCGATTAGTTCAAACGCATCAAAACAAAACTTCGGTTGGTAAATTTAAAAGAAGATTTTCTTATTTTTAAATATTCGTTTATTTTATGAATAATGCTTCTTATTTCCTTTTGATTATACGCACAATTAATTCTGCCTCCGAGTTGCCTCGACATTACGTGAAATCACAAACGGAGAAAGTATTCGGTTTCGTTGAATTGACAAGGATCAAACAAAGAACCTGCATTTTTCGAGGCACTTTTAAGGACTCTCTTGCTTAATGGATGTGGAGCAAGCTATATTCTGTTTTGACACCTGCGCCAAATGACCTTATTATTGTGATAGTCAACGTCCTACTTACCCGCTGAGATATTTTGGAAGATTCTCGCGTTCCTTTTCATTGCCTGCGGGAACAGAGCGTCCACTTTCGCCGCCTTCTCTAGTTAAAACAATAAATTGGTTTTGTTTGTAGTAAACGTCTTGTTAACCTCTCTTCATCTCTGACTAAACATGCCCTAAGGACGTACTTTTTAAATGACTTACAGTTACAGTCTTTCAAGGTAAATGTGAGACATTCCCGTTAACTTCAATTTTTTTAGCAGATTTGGATTGAAAAAAAATAATAGTAATAACGAGAAGTTCCAATGTTGGCGAGGCTATTCAATCAGTTTTCTACTCTTTATTTTGGGAAAAAAAGTTCCAAATACCGGTAAAAGAAAATGTTTGTTTATAGATAATGGGGTTGTTTCCTTCAGTCAAAAGTACTACTTTTAGTCCCTGAAATTGATAGAATAAGCGAAAATAAATAAATAAATAAATAAAAAATAAATAAATAAAAAATAAATAAATAAATAAATAATTCGAATTTTGACATCTGGAATTCAAATTACGTTTTTCGCAATCACGAGTGTGTGTGCGTTACTGCGAGGGCTGCTGGTTTGAAGTTAAAAAAAAAAAGTTACTAATTTTTCTAAAAGTAAGTAACAGTATAATCACTTATCAGGCATTTCATTTCCTACATATAGTGAATTTCTCAGTATTTTTTTTTTCAATTTATTTAATGAAAAAAAAGTAAGATAATAAAGTTTTCTCAGCTTTCAGGGCGACTTTCAGCCATCACCACGTTAGGCTTAGCATTGTTATTTATCAATTATGGTTAAATTCTATATCGCTCATTTGGAAGAAGAGTGCCATAATGCAAAGAAATGGAATTTTACAGGAGAAGCGTTTGAAGTTTAACTGTTCAGGAAATCTGCTGCGCTATCCGGTGGTTAATATTAGACCAAAAAATCTCATTATGTCCCCCCGAAAATAACGTCATTGGAAACCCTTTAACAGAAAAAATTAAAACTGTCGTAGTGTGGCACTCTTTTTCCAAACGAGCGATATATGGATACAAACTAAATTGTTCATTTTGCGGACATTTTTTTCTCAAAATGTACTTTCTTTCGTTTTATAACTGAAAAACACAGCTAAAACATTTTCATAACCACACATTTCTACTCATATAAAAGTTCTATCGTAGCCATAGAACGCGTTTAAAGATCAGATCCTAGGTAGGCTTTCATTGAAATTTTTTTTCTACATCATGCTGTACAGCAGCACCTACCAGGGCTACTAGTACAATCTCATGCCCCAAGACAGAGGAGAGGTTCACCTACCATTTGTACTGGTTATCTCCATTTTTTTAATTTTGCCACTTGCATCCCTTTGCTTCTCACTACCTCAAAGGTTCTTTAATAAATTGATATTATAGCGCAGAACTTTAAGGATATTGATGTCTAAGTTGAATTTATTGTATGTTTAGTTTTTTTATCTTCTTTATTAACTTTCTATGTTTGTGTTTCCTCCTTCTTATTTACCAACTTTACCAATACATGTAAAAACAGAGGTGTTTTTAAGTTAATACGAAATTGACTATTGTTTTCTTCGTATTTATGTACTTCCTGCACAAAGAATATAAAACGGTTTTTTTTCTCTCTCTCTCTAAGTATTGTTGATATTCTTCGTTTGCTCATGAAAAATTGTAAAAAAACAACATATGATAGTTTTAACCATGAATTTATTCGAAAAAATTTGAATGTACGATGACTTTTGTGGCGTATTATTTCTCTGTCTCTTTGTTTTTTGACCCATTTCAAAAAGAAGATCCGTCAATATCTTGAAAAAAACTACTGGGTTGTCTTTAGAATGACATAGGAATGATGTGAAAAAAATATTGGACTTCATATTCGAATTCAGTTTCGCGCTATTTTGGTTTTACTAAAAAACTTCAAAATGTACGAACACTTTTGGGAGCCACTGTAGGTGCAGTGGTTCCGGAGATTACCTCGAACATGTAAACACACAAAAATCCGCCCTCTCTCTTTATAATGTTAATACATATTTTTTCTGATGGTACCTAATATCGTTGTTATTAGATGTAAAGTATGGAATGTGTGTGCGTGTGCACGCTTGTATTTTATCATTCGGTGAAATTGAGAATTTCTCCCTCTAAAAATTTAAGCTCCTGCTCCCCTGTATATAATTAGCCTTTGTCCCCTTCTTCCCCCGGGAACAATTCGAAACAACCGGCCGAAGCAACCCCTTAGTCTGCACAATGAAAAACAAAACCGTTATTTTTGCCGTAAAGAGACTTCCTACAGATAAAACAGAAGAATTTTCTTCATCTTTTTTGTATCGTCACAATAAATTATGCCGTTTGGGACAAAACAAATTACGAAACCGAAAACATTCGCAAATGACAAAACAAAACTAAATATGCATTCCTTTTCACCTGCTTCGTCCTTGACTTTCGTCTGTCTTTGTCAGGCCTTGGGACCAATTGTCTGGTGTGAAATAATAGGTTGGTGTTAAAACGTGACTTTTTCTTTCTTCTCAAAACTTTTCTTGTTTTGCATAGGGCTTACTGAGAAAAATTCCCCCCCCCCCCAAAAAAAAAGGCACATTAACTGTACAGATTTGGGTGCAAAAAGAAAATGTTCTGAGAGACAAGGAGACTTCTTTCTCGTCATGCGTGATATCATCCAATTGTATTTCGATGAGAATGTGACGTAATGTGTCAAATGGCGTTTTGATTATGATGAATAGTATGCAGGGTGCGTATTCTGCAATTTCCTCCGTAAACGGTTTGCTGTTGACATGTGTAACAATTATTAAAAAATGCAAATAGTTTGAAAATCTTGTTCTGTCATGGAAGCCTTTCTTTTCGTCCATAAGCTCATTTATTTTGCATTGAAAAAGGCGTTCCTTGTAACGCCGAAACACGTGTCTGCAGTAACCCGGAGTTCTTTTTGATGTTGTTATTTCTTACTTTACCTTAGATTATACTGGTTTCTGATCTGTGGGACGCGCCTCTCTAGGGTGGCATGGAATAATTTAAGGGGGCACTTTATTTTTTGGCACTCATCATATTTTATTTGGGTCTGAAGGTTAAAAAAAGTTTTCTGATAAGCTGTTTTTTTATTTGTTTTTACGAAAAATTTTACTTAAAAAGGTGTAATTTAACAATAGGATCATTCCACGTCAAATCGCCTAAATTAAATAGTCGACCGTGCCGTCATGTCTCCGATTTTTCCATTATTTTTTTTAACGAAAATAGATATCTATGAGAAAAGCCCAAATTATTTTTTCCGATTTTTTGAATGAAAATTACGCTTTGGAAATTTTTTTTCAAAAATTCGATTTTTGATCATTTTTCGAAGTCACCGTTTTGGCATGAATTCAAAAAATCTCTCTCATTTCTTTATTTTTCAAACAATTAAGCTGAATTTGGTATCAATTTCAAGCTAATATTTTTATCTTTAAGTGTGAACTACAGAAAGTATTCTATGAACAGTTGGGTGTCGCCACTCTATCTAAAGGCAGTTTTTATGTTTTTTCAATTGGGAGATTAAATAAGTTATATCTCCGGAGTACCTACTACGATCTGCATCATTTTTTTTTTTTTTTTGTAGCATATTTAAATCATTCGCTTGCTATGTAGAAAAAAGTAGAAGGGTGTTTTTTGTTGTTTTGAAATAAAAAAAAAAGTTCGTTTTGCAGAAAATACAAGTTTTCTATTACTTTAAATCCCTTTTAAGCTTAAAAAAGGCCAAAAACTTTTTAGAACAATTAATACTGGACTCTCAAAGGATTTGTATCAATAGTTATTCGCTAAAAAGTTGTTTACTTTTGAAAAGAATTGTGCAAAAACGTCCGTTTCAGACTTCGCAAAAATAAGTAAAATAAAAGAAAAAACACTTTGGATTGAAAGTGTACTAAATATTAAGAATAATAATTTGAAGAATAGTATGAAAAATATTTCTAATGACATTATTTAGCTTTTTTTTTTTTTTTTTTTTGACAGTAAAAGATGGGGGGGGGGGGGAATTACTGTTAAAACTTTTCTTAGTATAATCTTGTTTGGATATTAGCTTGAAATTGATACCAAATTCAGCTTAATTGGTTGAAAAATAAAGAAATTAGAGAGATTTTTTGAATTGATGCCAAAACCGTGACTCCGAAAAATGATCAAAAATCGAATTTTTGAAAAAAAATTTCCAAAGCATAATTTTTATTTAAAAAATCTAAAAAAAATAATTTGGGCTTTTCTCATAGATATCTGTTCATAGAAAAATAATGGAGAAAATCTGAGACATGACGGCACATGGCATTAGGCGATTTGACCCAATAGTAAATTTAATAACGATTCCAGTGATGTAAGATTCGTTATTTTATTTAAAACGAAATTGTATCTTACGTAAGAATATAGGGGGGGGGGAGGGGTTTGAAAAAATCTTTCGTGCTCGTACATGGGGGAGGGGGGGTTACAAATTACCAAAATCATCCTTAGGTAATTAATGAATGGCCCCTAAGAATATTGATATCTTTTCAATTACAATACGATTTGAGAAAATTAGCACACAAAAGAGAGCCAACTCATCATATTGATGTTGTAGCTATTCATATTTCACTAACATTCTATTTTGAACTTCCATTAGTCGCAATGGGGTCGTTTCCGAAATTTTAAAAGTATTTTTTCTGAAAAAGCATGCTTAAAAACATGGGATATGACCATTTTTTAAATAATTTGTTTAATATTTTTAAAAAAATTACTTAAATCGGTGCGCTTTCATTGTTTATGTTTCTGCCCGATGACATCACAAATGATGAAATGCCCTTTAGTGTTGCCAGTCACAGACCAAAATATTAAATTCGCATCTTTACTCACGTGTATTATTGGCAACGACATGGTTGATAGCAAGCGTAGAGCGCAATTTTAATTCGCTTGTTGATTATCATAACGTGGAACCGTGGTAGAAAGATGCGCCAAAATGCATCATTTGTGACATCATCAAGACCACGCCTTGTTTGAAAAATCGGACATTTAAAAAATAAATTAAAAAACAACTGTTGGGAAAATAAAAATATTTTCCAGTTCTATGTTTTTTTTTTTTTTGCTTATTCTATCAATTTCAGTGACTAAAAGTAGTACTTTTGACTGAAGGAAACAACCCCATTCTGTTGATATAGAAAACTTATTAACACTTATATAAAAAAATACGTTTTGGCGCATAAAAACATTTTATAGAAAGCACCGTGTTTTCCTAACATGAACTTCAGGATAAAATTGAAGAAATTGGTACATTGGGAGAATTGAAAGACGGGGGGGGGGGGGGGGGGCGCATTAAAAATTTTTTTATGAGAGAAGGGCACGCGGTCGTAAAAAATTTGAAAACCACTGCCTTAGATAAACTTAAATTTTATGCAATCCGATTAATAGTGATGAGTTTATCAATATTATACATAAAATTTTCAACACGAAAAGTTTTTTTTTTTTTTTTTTTAACGTTGTTTGCTTTTTTATTTACTCTTTTAAAATTAAAAGATTTTAATTGACGTTGTTATTTATGTAATTATTATTGATGAAGATTTTGCACTAATTAACCTTCTTTCTTTTCCGCTGCTTTATTTCTATGTCGTGGAAAAAGATGGTGTTTTGAAAAACAATTTTTTTTCAAAACTTTTTTAAACTAATAAGTTTTAGTGCATGCATAAAAATTCAAGCTTAAAATTTTTGAAATGCATTGCTTGGGCCCACGAGGAATTGGATATTGCATTAAATTTACCGTAAAATGGGGCTATTTGAGCCTCCAGGGGCTACTTGAACCCATGAGAAAAAAGTGTTTTAAATCCGTCCTGGTCCTATATAACTCAATGTATAGACTTAAAAAACTTTCTCTATGACAGGTAGCAGTACTACGTAGAGGCTGGAACATGAAACAAAGTTTCTGCTACTCCCACCTTTTTCTGATTGAGGTTATAATTGCAAGTTGTCTAAACAACTGTTTTTTGTGTCTACAAACTTTCACATGTAAGTTCATTGAAACATCTGATATCATCAAGGTCAAAGTAGTTTTATGTTTGCATTCTATTTCTTAATAAAATAACAGTGTTTTGAGGTTATAGCTATATAATTAACACAGTGACTAATATAAGTTAGTAAAAGTGCACTGGTTGCCTTAAAATGGGGCTACTTGAACCCAGCGTTCAAACAGCCCCAGACCACATTTCATCACTAAATTATGTTAAGTAAGGTTTAATATCTTTTAAAATAAAGAGGTTAGCTACTATTTATACCCTTTGTTTGCAGATCTGGGGATCAAAAGGGCCCTAAAGTAAAAGAGAACCCCCTGAAGTAGGAAATAATGCGGATTATTTAGAGGAAAAATTACAATTGTGTCGAGATTCAACTAATTCCGGAGAAATGTCTTAGAGAGTGGCAACAGCCCATTTTGACTTGAGTATATCAACTCTAAAATGGGAATTAAAAGATCGTTCACAAAACAAGCCTGGTAGTATTTAGTCCTGTAGTATTTAGTAGCTAGGAAGAGCAGGTATTAAATAATCCTATCAGAGAAAAAAATCCACCCGAACCAGTAAATTGAGGGTTTTTCTTTCTTTCTAATGTTTAAATAACGAGCATTTCAATTGGTTTTAGCTGTAGTTAGATTATATTTCTATTTGAGAAATTGTGTTTGCCTAAAAATATGTTTTTATGTATACGTTGGTTTTATATTTAGTTTATATAAATAATTTGCAATTTATATAAATAGTTCGCTCACTAGAAGGTACGTTTTGAGTATATTTTTCAAAATCATTGGTCCATTGGTGGTACTACCACCTGTTTTACACCTTTTTCTGATGGATTTGCTGAGTGGGTTCAAGTAGCCCCATCGCGGGGGCTGCTTGAACCCAATTTTTAAAAATAGAAAAAAAATAAAAAGAGTTAAAATTGTTGTTTAAAAAAGGCTTAAGGTGGTAGCAGAACGTTTGAAAAGTGGTAAAAACCAGGTTATCAGTTCACAATTTGGTTTAACAAAGCATTCAGTGTAAAACTCGCAAAAAGTATGAAATTTCAGGTCCAAGTAGCCCCAGTTTACGGTACAGAAAGTTTTGAAGCAAGAAAAAGATATCTATAGATTTTTTGTTTTTTAGATTAGACTTTTATTAGATAATTAAATCATTTTCACTGCCAAACAAAAAACTACAACGCAGTAAAAATTCCTTCCATTAGCTTTTAGATTACACGGTTGTTTGTTGATTGAAATTACTTACTTTAATGTAATACTGTACTATTATCTGCAATTGACAAGCATGACTTGGGGTGAACCTAACCTGATGGCAGCGTCGTAATGCTGTGATTAGGATCTGTGTAACTTTCACAAAGCTGCCAGATTAGGTTTACCCTAGAGCCATTTCACCATTTTGGACGAATACAGAGTCCGTAACATGATACTTTTCTTGCCTTAAGTATTTAATTTACTGTTTGATTAGCACGTTATTTTAATTTGAATTTGTGTGTTGGAAAGACAAACTCAAATGAAAATAGTTTGTTAATCAAACAGTAAATTAAATAGTTAAGGGGATAAAGTCATGTTGGACTCTATATAATTGTTCAAAATACTGTGAAATAGAGCCCCCGCTTCTTGAACCTGCCCATTTTGTGCGTAATTCACAACAAATCGGAAGCGCAGGCAGTTTTTACAGCAAGTAAATAAATGAGTACTTTAATGAATCGTTCAAGGGTAAAGGAAACGAAGGAAATGTTTT
Source organism: Uloborus diversus (assembly GCF_026930045.1). NCBI lineage: Eukaryota > Metazoa > Arthropoda > Arachnida > Araneae > Uloboridae > Uloborus > Uloborus diversus. The sequence goes on from NW_026557790.1 coordinate 40,121, forward strand.
TTGTTGTGCCACAATTTGCGCAAGGCCCAAGTCAAAGACCTTATTATACTTCATTATCGACAGAGTTTTAAAATTGCAAAATATGTTTCCTTTGTTTAGCCACTGCGACATCGTTGACTTTACTGAACGAGTGACCACTTGAGGATTTTCATTGGCAAAGGCAAAAGTGAAATTCCTAATACAGTAGAACTTCAATTATCCGAACTCCAGCTATCCGAATCGCTTTAATCAAAAAAATAAATAAATAAATAAATAAATATAATAAATAAATAAATAAATTTAAAAAAATAAGAATAAGAATAATAAAAAAAAATAAGGTTGCTGCACTTGCTGCGATTCGCAAAATAATGATTCTGACGATGCTTGGTATTATCCTTCCCTCCGCAAAGCTTTTCAAACAGCTTACTTTGGCCAAGATGTTCAGTAAGACTTTCATTTACAGTACTTGAATGTACATAGTAAATACTGTACTAATGTACAGCACTTGTTAGTACACTTGCATGAAAAGCGTTACTTTTCAATTTGATCACTTAAAAGCTATTTTCTTTAGAAATAATTTGTTTCTCTCATTTTCATAATGAATACAATAAGTGATTAAAAACAGACCCTTTCTTCAGAAAAATCCAATTATACGAATTTTTAAATTTCCGACTGAAGTCCTGTCCCAATTGATTCGCATATTTGGAGTTCTACTGTATGTACATTATGAGTTTTAACCCAGCTTTTTCAACGTTGATGGGAAAATCAGAAAGGCATGGTAAAGCTTGACCGCGAAGAGAAGGCGGATGACCTTGAAGCGAAACCTCATTTTGTATCATTTGTAATAGGTAGAATCAGCCATAAAGCACCTAAAAGTAAGAGTCGTTCTCACGGATCCTATCTATTACAAAATAATAACAATCAACCTATTACAAACGATACAAATGATGCTTTTGCTTTAAGGTCACCCCGCCTTCTCTTCGTGGTCAAGCTATATAAGAGTTTTAATAGTAGAACAGGAAAAAGATCTATGTAAGAGGTCTAAGTTGAAAGGTAATCGCGTAAATACCATACTTATATGATTCTTTATTATGCGAAAGACAAGAAAAAGCAAGTCGAATAAACGGATGAATATGACATGTTGTCTATGCAGTTCCGTTATTTGTCTATTAATGCATGCGCTGGTCCGTATAATTACCGGCGCCATTGATTTATTCATTAATTTTTAAGCGATGAGAAAGTTTCGCTTGTGTAGATATGTTGTTATTGTTGTCGTGTGCCAGCTAGGCTGGCAATTTGGGCTGCGCTGCTTCACTTTTCCAACTGCACCGTAATTTGGTGTGAAGTTCGACTTCTACATCACACACACGCCATAAGGACCCGTTTATAGGGTAGGCAGTCATTCACAACACAACAACACATTTACACAAAGAAAGGACAAGAGAGGGAAAGTACGTCCATGCCCGATCCGGGATTCGAACCCGGTCCTTCCTGTCGGAGTCAGACTTCTCTGACCACTAGACAAGGCAGACGGCGCCTGTGTAGATATGTGCTATATAAATGGCTGTGTAGACATGTGCCGTGTGAATGGCTGTGTTGTGTACACATTAGGGGCAAATTCGTGTATTTTTTAGGACTGGAACGCCAATGAAAATTTTAATCCTGGAATCATGATCAACTTTATATGTGTGGCGTAAACTCTGAGAGCACATAATGTGAGGGGAGTGTGAAGTGTCACTCCGACTTTATATATTAAACTAGCAAAAATACCCGGCGTTGCCCGGGAACGGCAACTGATTGTAGAAGTAGCGATGAACACGTAGAAGAATGAGAACAAGTAGAGTAGAACTGAAAGTAGCGATTGAGAAACAATCGCTACTTTCTTTTGTTTTCTGTCTTAACTGAAAGAACTCAAAACTCACCGCTTTGACGTGATTAAAAATTGAGCTTCTTCCTTACCCATAAAAGTAAAACAGCAACAAGTATAAAGAACGAACGGGTATTCATTTAGAAACGAAAGCGCAAATTGAAGCATAAATAAAATTTGAAGAATTTCTAAAATATATCTAACAAAAACAAAGATCACTAAAAAACCCGTGCGCCTTATTTAATTAAATAGTAAACGAACACACACAAAAAGAAAAAAAAAAAAATGCTCTCTGCTATGTTTCCCTAAGTGTGCTAAAAATGAGTTTCCAAATGTTTAAATGATTTTAGACTCATGTTTTGCTCCGGAGAAGCATTGATTCAAAATTTGCATTATGGATTACTTTTAATATTGCTGTTGCAAGGCAACGAATTTTTAAAACAATGGGTTTAATTTTTAATCATTTGATGTGGAAATTACATGACATTTACTGTTTTCGATCACGACGTTTTTAAACTAAGTTTTTTTTAGCAATAAATTACAGCCTAAGTTGTTCCCTGATAATGTAGCTATCTATGGTGAAAAAATGGTTAAAATCCGTCCAGTAGTTTACGAAGTTTACCCCGGGACATCCGGACAGAGGTAGCCCTTAATGTATAAAGATGAATTTATAATAGTGAAAACGAGTGGCAATGAAGAGTATTTCCACAGCAATAGAAAAATAATAATTATAATAATAATTAAAAAAAAATAAAATGTTTCACTTTATTTTCTCTATTTCTTAAAAAACGAGCTGAATCACATGACTTCTTTTTACGTCAATTTAATGATAATAGCGCCTTGGAGTAAGTAAGGAAACTAAATATTTTCACCCCTAGTTTCTTGCAAACCACCGAAGCAAAAAAACGTTTTACACAGATTTATATTCCCCATTATTGGCAGTTTTAATGTGATTCAGAGGTTAACTCTTGAAATATCACCAATACTGGCCGAATTAAAACCAGATTTAAAATTTTAAGAAAACAAATCGCCAAATTTATCGCCAAGTTGGCGACAAAACTTGGCGGCCAAAAGCTTGGCGATACATCGCTAAGTGTTTGACAAATTATGACACCACTTGAGTTAGAATTGAAATTAACACCCCAAAAAAGTGTAAAAGACCCCCTTAGAAACATCCCAATGCAACCAAAAGGAACGGTGCACAGACCCCACTAGGAGCCTACGTACCAAATTTCAACTTTCTAGGACATACTGCTGTTGAGTTCTGCGAGATATATACGCACATACTCATATACGTACATTCGCACATACGGACGTCGTCACGAGAAAACTCACTGTAATTAACTTAGAGATCGTCAAAATGGATATGTCGGGTGTCTGTACGTTCCTAGGCATATATCCACATGTGGTCGGGGGCGAAAAAAAAAAAAAACAAAACAAAACATTCAATAGGGGGGTGAACAAAATGGAAATTAAGGCCGATTTTTGAGTGAAATTTTTTTGCGAATACAATATTTCCTTTTTTGTAAAAGGAAGTAAAAAGTAAGGTTAAAGAAATTGTGAAAGGAAGTCTGTGGCGGGTCTGCGTCCAGGACTGCGTTCTGCAGCCTTGAAATTTTGTACAAAATTACTTCGAGAACTGGGAGTTTGCACCTGGGGTTTTAAAAACAAAAATTCGAATTAGTTTTTTTGCAAATTCATTTTTTAAGCTAAAATCAAGGGCGCCCATGTGCAAAATTTTAAGGGGGGGGGCACAAAAATTTTCCCCATGGTTTAGCAGAATATTTTCGCCATGGAAACCGACTTCAGTGCAGATTAGAGATATTAAAAACGTGACATTTTTAATAACTTATTCATTAATGGCTGGAAAAGAAATTGTCATGCTTTTCTGCAAATAAAAAAGCACTAAAAGCAAGGAAGTTCTCATTTCTAAAGGGGGGCTTGAGATCCCTCTTGCCCCCCTATATGGGCGCCTTTGGCTAAAATTTCACACAAATTGCCTATTAAAGGGATGTTTCGTTCGAAAGAAAATTATTTTTCTGCGTCAAAAAAAGCTTGTCAAAATTTTCTCAATTAATTAGAACAAAAGATATAAGAGTTTATGTTAAAGCAAAAAGTCTTAGGCTCTGAGCGAAAGAGCAAAATATATTACTAGAGATCATGAAACTCAAAGTGACTTTTCAATCGTACGTACAAAATTGCCGTTTTGCAAAGTTCAGGAGCCCCTCAGAATTTATAGCTGTGCAAGTTGATACAAGTTAGTTCGGTACCCGGGAAAGAGGTGCTCTTCAAAGAATCCCCCCCCCCCCAAATTCCTCGGTTATGCATATTTCTTTTGTTTGTGCGTCACCTCGGTCGGTATTAACTCATAAAAGCTCTTCTTCCAGTGAGTTCTGAATTGTGTGAGTTTAATAACTTTACTTCGGGATAGAGATCTGGAACCAATCGCATAAAATGTCTCCAGTGGCCCAAGCTCCATTATTATCATGCCAAAATGCAGTTGATTACGCGTAATCTGCAATCTTTAGGGGAGTTTGGATTTTGAAAGAGAGGAAAATTGTATCTGTTTGCATTGCCGCATCCGCGTAAAACCGAAACTCAGCTGCGTAAAATAAAATAAAGGTGTCAAATCTAAACCGCGTATAATCGAAACCGCGTAAAATAAATCCGCGTAAAACGAGGGTCTACTGTATTTATTTCTGTTTGTGAAAAATTTATTATTAAAATATGATTTGCTCTCATATACAGGAATTATTGGAAATGTAAAAGAATTAGAGCTTTTTTGTGAATACTAGTTTACCGTAAGAAAGGTGCATCAGTGACTGGTGGAGTTTAAGTGGGATGTGAAGAATTAAAATCGTAAAACGGTTATCTCTCACGTAAGAGACATTGAAAAAGTAAAAAGAATATATATATAAAATGGAGATACATTGGAATTTAAAATATATAAATTCTTTCTCAGTATATCGCCTAGTTGATAAAGAAAAATGATCTAAAAACTAACAACAATAACAAAAAAATAAATAACATAATTATCCCTAACCTGCGATTTGTAAATGAATGGAATCAACGTGTACTTAAGAACATTATGATACAAGCGCAAATCCATGTGTTTTGTGAACAATAATAACAAAGTAAAAGTGTACCTATCAAAGCGTTACAAACATTTGAATGAAATCATTGACCGTATTACATAAATTGTAAACACTAATACATTGTTTTCGGACATTGTGGACACAATAAGTTCATTCAACACATGAATAAAGACATTTTCTCCTTCCCATTCATTTCACTACGCACTTTTCTATTCCCGGGATGGTAACTGTGACCGATGTTGAAAGGAAACGAAGTCGAATTTGCATCCGCCAATTACAATGCGCTCTCTCTCTTTATGTAATTTGCTACGAATAATCAGGAAGAACATTTTGAACGTCCCTTAATGTGTCAATTCCGTTACTCACGAAATAAAGAAGAATATTTCCTTAAATAAGAGAATTATGAGTCAAAAATGTATTGTAATCTGAAGAGATTTTTATTTCAGAGTTATACTTGTATTCTTTTGAAGTAATGGCGCCATTTAAAAAAAAAAAAAAAACTTTCTACAGTTTAAAAAAAAAAATAAATCCGAAACGTGTTCCTGGAAAAAACGGACAGCTAATGTGCCTAATTTCTGCCAATAACATAAACTAGTAAAGTTTCCCGCTAAAAGTTAGTAAACTTTTTGAAATTAACCTGGAACCTTTCTGAAAAATTCATAAACCTTCCCAATCAAAGCCAGTTAAGCATCTGAATTAACTCGGGAATCTTGTGTGAAAACATATATGTGTGTAGCTTGGCATCTTTCCAATATGCCAGGAAAGCTCCTTAAGCAAATATGGCCAAAGCTAAGACGGAATTGCAAGCAACTCCATCAAAGCTACAATATCTGGCAATATACTGCAGTTTGCCCTTGATTGGGTCTCAGTCAATCCAGAGGGGCCGTATCTAAGCTGAAGGAAGAAAAACCTAATAAAGAAGCCTAATATATTTTTATACTGGTAACTGAAAATGGTTTTCACCACAATGTAAAACTGGCATTTATGGAGCTTGTTGCGATTCAGAAAACTTTTTCGCAAAAAAAAAAAAAAAAAAAAAAAACTTGTTTTTCACAGGAAACTGGTGTAGGTGTAAACCTCTGAAATCCGGTAACTTTTTTTTTTTTTTTGTCCAGAAGTAACCATTGAAGTTTTGGAATTTCTTACGGTGTGCGTTTGTAATATTTCATGGTTTTTAAGCATTTACAGCTTAAAGCGCCCACCTAGAATGGGTCAAGGCGCAGACTGCGCCATTGAATTTTTTACCGGAGGAGGGGAGGGTTTTAAGAGTATTTTTCCCTTTTTCTGGGGCTCTTGCTTTGGGTGGGGGGAGGGGTCTTTGTGATATTTAGGGGGATGCACCCTTGCTCTTAGGGGGAAGGCAGGGTGAGCACCCCTGGCATATAATCGCTTGCCCAAATCTGAATACAATTGTTTGTTGATGTAATTAGGGGCCAGATTAAGGCACAGGCGCCGTGCGTTAACTCTGCCCATTTTCCACTGCGAGTTAAGCGTTTTAAGTAGTAAATATCAATAATAGACGAAAATACGAATTTCTATTTTTTTTTTATTCAAAAATAACTCAAATAACTTAAAAACAGTGCCTGAAAAAAAAAGCACCTTAAATACTCTTTTTGGTTAAATGTTGAAACGCACACTGCTTTGTTAATTGTAGAATTGTGATAATCGCATGCGTCAGACAGGAGGAAATCCTTTCACTGCGGGAAAGAAGATAAAGCTCTCGGGTAATTCGCACACACACCACAATCAGTAGAATGCAGAATTCCCGGCCGCGAACATCGTGCCATGGTTTTCTCCAGTGCGCCGATGGATTTCACGCGAGATAGTTCTGTAGTGGTCAAGGTTTAGAAGTGACTCAGTTTCTTTTTCTAATAAGCGAAAGGTAAGGATAAGTACTTTTCTTAAGAAAGAGGAAAATTGCTGGAAAAAGAAATATTATAAGAATAAGAAATATTTTTTTCTTTCTTCTTCCTTTTTTTTAAAAAAGAAATGTGAAGAATGTTTATCTTTTAAAGCTGCATGTGTTGTAATTTTAATATGAGATATAATTTGAAGTTCGAAATTAATGTTGCATTTTTATCTCGTGTAAAATATGTGTAAAAGTATGTATTTTGTGAAAAAGAACAAATTCTAATTGAAAAAAAAAATATTATTTTGAATTTTGACATCTTGAATTCAAATTATGTTTTTCGCAATCAAGAGTGTGTGTGTCTGTATGTAAGCAGTAAGCATGTGTGTTTGTGTCCAGGCATGAGTGTATGGGTAGTTGTGTGTATGTGTTTGTGTGTCTGTATGCATGTGTGTATGCGTTTGTATGTCTGTATGCATGTGTGAGTATGTGTTTGTGTGTGTGTATGTGTAGATGTCTGTATGTATGCGTGTGTTGTATGTGTTTGTGTGTGTAGGTGTATGTATGTATACATGTGTGTGTGTGTATGTATGCGCGTGTGTGTGTAAGTGTAGGATATGGACGCAACCTCGAGACGGCTTTCGCTAGAGGAGCAGCATCGTGAGGAGCCGGTCGACGGTGATGCTGCAGAGGGTGCTGGCGGGAAAGTAAAATCATAGGAACGCCAAAAACAGTCAAATGAAAACAATGAGTAATCGTGATTGCTCAAAAAAAAAAAAAAAAAACTTTTCTGAGCACATCAATAGTTCAGTATGTTACAAATTATTGAAGGATTATTCTCTTCCGTTAGTAATTAGTATTGAAAAAATATAAGGATAGCTTTCGATATTCGAGTATTCGTACAACGATTGTTATTAATTGCTATTTTTAAAAAGAAATGCAAATTCAAATTGCAGGTTTTCAATTTACAAAGCAAATTTCTGAAAACGTATCGTCCACGTAATTATATCCTAAAGTGTATTATTTCACCACGTCGATCATGGAAATTTTAGCACGATGCATTGCAAAAAAGGTTTTCCCTTTCGAGATGTAAAAACTAAAACTCAAGGTGACACAGAAAACAATGTGTTATGACGTTAAAAATTCGCACGCGTGAGAAGAAATTGCTGCCCATCATTAAACTGTCATTTGAATACCATTCGAAAGACAGTTGTCCATTCCAACATTCAGCCGTTCCGCCCTTAATAGCCCATTATTTAAAAAACGGCATTAAGAAACCTTGAACATGTACTGCTTCAAAGAAATTACGGCAACCATATTTTTATTTATTGATTTTTAAAAAAGTCCGTATGCAATTAAGAATGCCATGAATTTTCTGACATTTCTTTTTTGCATTATTGTATTCAAGTCGGTGGAATCAAGAAAAAATTGAAAATTGTGGGGGAATGTGGGGCAAATTGAAATAGTTTAAATGACTGAGCTTTTTGGAAATGATAAAAATGAAAATTTGTTTTGAAAATTACAGTACATAAAGAAAGAACATTGTATTTTTCATAAAACTTGCATTTCTACATTATTTTTGACTTTTGGCAGAAAATTTGTCCCATCAAAGGGGAGAAAAAACAGTGGAAAATTTGCGCTTTTTTTATGGGACAAAAAGGAAGACAAATTATTTTTTTAGTGAAAGATTTTCTCTTCGATTATAAAATGAATTTTTGATCAAATGAATCAGAAAATTTAAGGTTTATGAATGGAAAGATGCTGAAAAAAAAAAAAAAAAAACGAAAAATTAAGTAAATAAATTAATTCATATATGAAGAAAAATAAATGAGTGAATAAAAGAGTGAATGAATAAGGGAATGAATAGCTAAATAAGTGAATTAATAAATGAAGGGATTGTTTAATAAATAAATACGTAAGTAATTTAGTAAATGATTGAATGAGTGAAGGAAATAAAATATTCCACTTTGCTCCGCATGTACTTATCTAATAATGTAAAACATTCAAAATACAAATAAGGTTAATATTAACTAAATAGGTACTACGTCGAATATTAGGTTTAAATAAATATTTTAAATGTTTATAATAAGAATCATTTATTATTTTTTACTACAAAATATTACAACATGACTCAACTTTTGAAAATTGCCTTTCTTATATGCTTTTATCGTCAGAGGTATTTTTTTCCTGACTGGAGTAGACTTCATGTGCTACTACGTAGTTAAAATATTAGCAGATAGGTGGCGCGAAAAACGAAAATATTTCACCATTTTACTGTGCCCTGCTATTTTACTTTTCCCCATATTCCCATACAATCTAAGTATGCAACAAAGCAACCGGTATTTTCCAAATGCACAATTTAAAGCACAAATTAGAAGCAAAAGTAAGAGAATGCGAAATGCTAAAACATTTTACATAATTTCCGGCGCATAGAAGTTGTTTAAATTCAGAAAACAGTTACCTCTGAAGATCAATTAGAACTTTCTCACGGCATTCTACTTGATCTTTATTACAGGTGTATCTGCTTAATGTGATCACATTGGGACACAAAGATTTTGAAAACAAAAAACGAATCTCCAAACTAGATCAATTTACCTGTTTAAGCCACACATAGCATCAAAATAAAATGAATGAACCTACCCTATATTTATGCACTGTATACTTCCGTCAAAAATACAAATTTTACTTAATTTTAAAGCACCATTTATTGCTGATTGTAGTAGATAATTTTTCAGACGCTTATTTGAAATTGTTGGTAATCATGTTTTTTTTTTTTTTTTAAATCAATAGAGGCGTCTTGTACACCACGCCTCAACCATTGAGAAGGAATAAAAGGTGATGAGTGTGAAGTCTTCAATTCTTGAAGTAAGGATCCCAAGTCACATGATATATTTGAAACTAAGGTGTTGGAAGAAATCAGGTTTCTTCCACTCGTTTTACGTAAAATGTGTCTCCCATTTGTCGAAGTTGAACCATGTGACTTGAGATCTTTGCCTCAGCCAATGATTGGACTTGCTCCCTCCAGTTCCTGATCTGAGCACTCAACCTTTTCAATGCATTCCCCACTTCAGCATTTGTGAGAAGTGGCACAACATTTAAGGCTTTCTTCATCCGACTCATCAGCTTTATCATCCGTTTAATTTTCTATCACAGTCGGGGAAACGTTTGATTATATGAATGTTAAAGCTCCAGTGATATTTTGACCAATTTCTATTCATGACTCGAACTCCTCAGATGTCATATCTGAAGGATTTTCTATCGATTTTTAGTTTCCAGGTGTTTTTTTTTTTTTGTTAAATCTTGATAAGGCGAAGCAGTTTCCGATCGTTTCAACAGAAACCCGATTCAAAAACTGATAACATTAAATGATGTAACGATCAATTTAATCGATCATTAAGGGATTATTTTTAAAAAATGAATGGAAAAACTCGGTACCAAGTGATTTTGACAACAATAGGAGATTGATAAAGCTAAGTGCGATCACATTTCGTGGAAACTGCTGTTTTTAAATATACAGGGTGACCGAAAAGTCCTTGACACATTTTAAAATTCATTAAAAGCAACAAATTGGCGAATCAATAAGCGGTTTGCGCAATAATAATTCACAGGTTCAAGATTTTTTTTTTTTTTTTTTTTTTGACATCGTAAAAAAAAAAGAAAGAGAAAAGAAAAAAGTGTAATTATAAGTAGGGGAAACTTGGGAGGTTTGACCCATAAGGAGACTTGAGCCATGGGGATTTTTTCCATGAAAATTATACTTACGGAAACCTTTTAGATATATTATTGGTTGACCAATCACACAACAGAATTTTGCAGGGCGAAACTATTCATAAATTATCAATGGTTTTCAAGAAATTTAATGTTAAATGATTCTGCACCTTTCAAGTAAATTTGGAAGATTTTGGAATTTGTTGAGTTTTAACCTCCAGTTTTGAGGGAAATAAATCTTAAAAGTATACATGTTTTAGTCACCTTTCTAGCTATATATTGAAATGCAGTCGTTTTATATAACTTTAATTTAAGTTGCTAAAAAATTAAGGTAAACAAAAGAAAGTTCCCTAGGCAGCTTTGACCCAAGCTAACTAGGAGGACTTGGCCCGAAGAATAATTTGATGTTTTTTCAATGAATTTTTGTTTATTAATAGCTAAAACATTGTGATTTAGGCGCAATGATTTTATTTTATTTAAGTAATATCTGTAGTATTGTAAATATGAAGGCCTGTTTTTTATTTATTTATTTATTATTATTATTATTAGTACTTAATGAATATCTAAAATATTTTGGTCTAATAAACTGTTTTTATTTGATAAATAACTGAAATGCTAGTAATTTTAAACCTAATGAATTGTTACTTATTAAAATAGCTGAAATATTGTTTAGGTCTGAGCTGATAAAGTTTTGAATTAGATTTCTGCTTTTCTGCCAATGTAGAGTAAGATTAATTTTTAAAAAATGTGTAACACTTCACCTAAAGAGTAGACATTTTTTCATTCACTTCAAGTATTACTTATTGGAGCAAAAAAAAAAAACATTAAACCTGCGTTTTTGATTTCAGTATCTATGCGTTTTCTTACATTCATGAAGGTGGGTCATGTCTCTGTAAGTGTTGGGTCAAGTCTCCCTAGATCTAAGGACACTTGACCTATATGCAGACGTGAGAACTATAATTTTTGTACCATTTGTATTTATATTTAAGCTATTACTTTTAGCCATACTATTGTGCAAAATGACAAACTATTTATGCATATTTTTTATTTCGTTCTAACTATTCTACAAAAAAAAAAAAAAGGAAAATATAAACTTAAAAATTGGGTCAAGTCTCCCTAGTTTCCCCTAATTTACAATGACGGCTGGATCGTCACAGTAAGAAAAACAAATTCTTACTGTGACGATAGTCACAGTAAGAAAAACAAATTCTTACTGTGACGATAGAGTGATTACTTACAGTTATATTTTTTCTTTTCTCCTTTTTTTACAATGTTAAAAAATTCTTGCACCTATGAAGTATTATGGTGCAAACCGCATATTGAAACGACGGTTTTGTGCTTTTCTATAAATTTTTAAAATATGTCGAAGATTTTTCGGACACCCTGTATATTTATAATACTTGGTCGAACCCCACGCTTCTTATTGCGGCGTCCCAGGGGGCCACGGCACCCAGTTTGGTAACCTCTGTTATAGTCAATAGATTTTTTTAAAAGGCACAACTTTGCACTATTTTTTGCATTAAAAGCAATATTAATCAGGTGTAAATGCACGATTACCAATAGAAAATACTTTTTCATTAGATAAAGCTGCATGGTTTAATCATATTTTTCTTCTTCTAGAATTCAAAATGACATTTCACAACTTCGTAGTTCTGTCTCTTTTGTGCTCACTGATGACAGTCAACAGCCAATGCATAAGTGCGAATGACATCGCAGTCAATGAGACTAATATCGGAGCAGCCACTCGCAATCTTCTAGATGGCAGCGCCCATTTCAGCTTCGACTTGTTCCGTACTCTACAGACAGACAACGCAGTTGACAAGCATCCCAGTGGAATGTTTTTCAGTCCATTCAGCATTTGGTCATCATTAATCGTCACTTACATGGGAGCAAAAGGTGTTACAGAAAACGAAATGAGAAGTGTTCTGGGCATTCATAATTTAGATAAATTTACTACTTGGGGTGCATTCAAAAGCATACAAAGCTTCGACCAATATCGACCAGAGTCCGGAAGTTTGTCTTCAGCAAATCGGGTTTACTTCCAAGAAAATACTCGTTTCAAAGACTGCATAGAAGAAATGATTCGAAGCGAGATCGCTTTCGTCGACTTTGAAAACAATCCCGAAGCTGCGAGAGAAGCGATTAATGCATGGGTTGAGAAAGAAACCAACGACAAAATTAAGGATCTAATTCCTTCCAACGGAATTAGTTCTCTCACTAAAATGATCATTGCCAATGCCGTCTATTTCAAAGAATCTTGGCTCCAGCCTTTCAACGAGTTGAAGACAGCTCGTCGCCGATTCACAACAGCAGAGAGGAAAGAAATATTCGTAAACATGATGCAAACTAGAGGTAGATTTCTTTATGGAAAAAGCGAAGAATTGAACTGTTATGCCCTTGACCTTCCTTATACTGGCAACACCTTGAGCATGACTATTCTTCTACCGAAAAATCGTTACCGCGGAGTACGTGATCTAGCATACAATCTGACTCCTAACCGTCTACGAAATCTTTTAGCCGACATGTATCCAAGAGAGGTTGTGGCTTATGTCCCCAAGTTCAAAGTCGAAGATACATTTGAACTTTCATCAGTCCTCAACAAGATGGGGCTTCGATCCCTGTTTGATCCCAGAAGAGTCGACTTGTCAGGATTCACTGGGCTAAGAGAGTTCACTGTCGACTCTGTCTTGCATAAGGCATTTGTTAAAGTTGATGAAAAGGGAACAGAAGCTGCTGCTGCAACAGCTGTCATAACTTCACGAAGTGCAAGGCCTCTTGGGCCAGCAACCTTCAATGCTGACTATCCATTCGTGTTCTTTATTCGTGATAGTATAAGTAATGTAATTCTCTTCATTGGAACCGTTCAAAACCCATCTGAAGTCGATAAAGAATGATTTTTTGTTCAGTAGAGATCATTACACATTTGAAAATGAACATTACCAATGTCTCGCACATCATTTTACATTTTTCAAAGTCATTTGAAACTGCAGTATTATTCATTCGAAGTGCTTTTATGCTTGGATACTTTCCTATACTTTTGAGACTTTTACAACATTTGTAGCATACTAAATGTCATTTGAACGTGGGCAGCTGATGACGAAAAAATAAATAAAATCTCGGATTGCCAAAGAGAATAAAACTTTTTCTGTAAATATTGTTTTATTTTAAATATTTCATGAATATCCAAGAATAATTATGAAATTAATTTCATATTCTTTAGAACAGCAATCTTGTACAGTTTCTTTTGAATTCATATTTGATGAAGGTTTGAATGCTTTTGCTTCATTTCCTCATTTACCCTTTGAGGACCATAAGGTTTGAAAAACATAGAAGTTTCAAAAAAAAAAAAAAAATTAACTTTTCTTTCTTTCTTTCTTTTTTTTTTTTTTGTTAATATTAACATACTTAATAACAAGAAAATATATGAATAATTTATGAATTCAAAGAAATTTTACTCAATAATTCACAAAATAAATTTTTAAATTAAGCGACATATACACTATCACCAAAAGTATTGAAACACTTTCATATATTCACATTATTGTGGATTTCTCAATAAATAAGAGGTCAATTGTTCTGTAACTTTTGTCACATAAAAAGTATGCTCCAGCTGTCATTTTTCAATAAAAAGTAAATCATGCATTTAGGGGACCAGCGACAAATTGAGAAAACAGAAAATGTTATTTTATCATACTTCATCGTCAATAGCTGGGAATAAAATAAATGTCAGAAATAAGTTTACGAACTACGTAGAATATATTTTTATATTTACGCGACAGTATCACCTATATTCACGAAGATATAAGTATTTCTTTCAAAAATAAATTTTCTTTGAGGGATTTTGACTCATAACACGCAGGCTTTTCCGTCACCCCTTGCCAAACTTTCCGAATATTTAACAGCATACAAGATGAACATATTACTAAAAATTAAAGTTTAAAAAAAAATTGAAAATTTGATGAAAAATGAACGTTTAAAGCAATTAAGTTTTCTCTGCGCATGCGCAAACAATAGCAATTTATAATCTTCATAATTATAAACATGAACAGTTCTTTTAACGCATAAAAAAAATCCAGTTCAGTATCTTAAAAATTTAGAAAGATATTAGAAATCGAATGAGCCGATTTTCAGTAATTCTTGGATAGGCGACGAATCGTGAGGGATCGTTCGCAAATAAATTGTTTTTACAGAATCACACTGAACGATCGCTGCTAGGCCGGTTTCAAATTTGCAAATTTGCGAATGATATTTCAATTTGCGAACGATTACAACTCGTCGCCTATCCAATATTCAGCTTACTCTTGAAATTAGAACACGTTCTCTAAATATTCAGCAATTTTTAATGATTTCTAAATACGTTATAATGTTAAGGTAAGATATGATTTTGTTTTATGGTGTATAAGAAAAACTGCAAATTTTTATTTTGTTCTGAACTGTAATTTGGGAGAAAAAGCAATATTGCAAGAGTCTGAAAATCTGTCACAGACAGAAAGAGGGATCTATGTAGTTTTGCCAGTTGACGTTAAGATGGTATAATGCAGTGTAGTTAAATTTAGAGCAACACATTCTAAAAATGCAAAATTAATTTATACGAATAAAATCAACTGGTTTCAGTCAATGCTTTTTTTACTTCCTTTTACAAAAAAGGAAGTATTGTATTCGCGAAAAAATTTTCACTCAAAAATCGCCCTTAATTTCCATTTTGCTCACCCCCAAATGAATGTTGAGTTTTTTTTTCGATTCGACCACATGCGGAAAAGTGCCTAAGAATGTATAGACACGCGAAATATCCATTTTGACCATCACCGAGGTAATTACAACGACTTTTCTCGTGACGTCTGTATGTATGTGCGTATGTGTGTATGTGCGTATGTGCGTATGTATCTCGCATAACTCAAAAATGGTATGTCCTAGAAAGTTGAAATTTGGTACATAGACTCGTAGTAGGGTCTAGTTGTGCACCTCCTATTTTGGTTGCATTCGGGTGTTTCTAAAGGGGTCTTTTGCACCTTTTTGGGGGGAAATCATTGTTAATTTCGATGCAAACTCAAGTGGTGTTATAATTTGGCGGTCACTTGGCGATATATCGCCAGTCTTTTGGTTGCCAAGTTTTGTCGCCAACTTGGCGAAAAATTTGGCGATTTTTTTTTTTTTTTTAAATCTGCTTTCAATGTGGCCATTGCTAGTGATATTTAAAGAGTTAGAGAGAGAATCCCATTAAAATTGCAATAATAGGGAAATAGCATTAAATTGGTGTAAAAGGAAGTCATGTGATGCACACATCAGCTCGTTTTTTAATCACTTGATTTAAAACAACGAACCCTGCTTCCTATTTGTGCAATGTTTGGACACACTTTTTCCAGTTTTTGTTCATTGTAACATAAATTCGTTGTATATGGTGCAAACTGTTACATTTTGCATTATTTTGTTGTACAAAAACTTCTTTTGCAATAGCATTCACTTTAAATCAGCCAAATTGGAACATATGAAACCAGAAGATTCTTCAAGCTTTTTCGCCTATAACAACCCAAAATATCTAGCTTTTTGAATCACGCCCAAATTAGAAATAAACGTTCTGAAATGAAAGAAAGCAAATGAAAACGAGTAGATCGTTCTGTCACCTCCTTTGCTTTAGCTTCTAATCAGTGGTTGGAAGTAGCGATGCTACTGTAATTGTTACATTTTTTAGTAGTTTGTAATGTAGCGCAGTACTTAAAAAAGTAGTGTAGTGAGTAGTTCGATATAAAAAAAATAGTAGCTTGTAACGATTTCCGGAAAAAAATAAACTTAAAAAAAAAAATCAATTTTCAAACGAATTTGGCTGTCGCAAATTTTACACAAGTACACATCAGCGGATTCAATGATAAGTAAGATTCATAAAAAAATACGAGCATATCATTATGACGCCATACGTTCTGTTTGACGCCATTAGTTTGTTTGCCATTATAATTTTCGTATTTCGCCAATATTTGTGTTGGATAGAGCCAGGGCCGCGCCAAGCCTGATCGACGCCGTCGTGCAAATGTCTTTTGAGCGCCTTTATGCTCTGGCGTTCGAGGAAAATATAGTGGACACCAGAAGGGAAATTTTGTAGACAAATATAAAACGAAAAAAAAAAAAAATACGTTTGGAATTTAGTTTATACAAAATAAATGTCTGAATATTTAATTTCGCAATACAGTGTACGTTTTTACTTTATATCTCGAAATTAATCCGAGTTCAGAAGCTCCTCTGAATTGCTATTAATGTGTTTTGGAGGAAGAAAATATTTAAATATCTAAGTTAAAGCCACTTTGAATATCTATCTTATCTGTAAGCGATGAACAATTAATAAACTTTTAAGCCTGTCAAAACATGACAACAGGAGCAGTGGCGCA
Source organism: Uloborus diversus (assembly GCF_026930045.1). Classification (NCBI taxonomy): domain Eukaryota; kingdom Metazoa; phylum Arthropoda; class Arachnida; order Araneae; family Uloboridae; genus Uloborus; species Uloborus diversus. The sequence continues at coordinate 56,996 of NW_026557790.1, forward strand.
ACTAGAATATAGTTTTAGGGAGGGGAGCACAAACTGAAAAATATATATATATATATCTTTTAATAAGAGGGGTCCGGGGGTTCTTCCCGGAAAAACTTTGAAACTTGTCGTTTGAAAAACGCCATTTTAGACGGTCTTTGCTGGTATTATGTGTGGGGGGGGGGAGGTACAAGGGGCTCCGCGGGAATTTATAGAAGTTGAAGCTTTAAAACGTAATTATAAGTCATATTTATTAACGTTAGAATAAGGGATGGAACTCTGAGATTCTACCAGATCCTTTTTTTTCTATAGATAGAAATCGATTCCTTTTCTCCCCTTCAATGTTTCGAAATTGAACTTCCAAAAACACAATTTTAGACAATTTTGAAGATTTTTACAATAAAGGAATTTTGGAGCTCCCCCGCAAAATTTTTCAAAATTAAAGTCCCAAAAACCTAAGCAGTATTCTATGACATTAAGAGAAATTGGTGCAGAGGTTATTCTAACTTAAAGTTTTCGTAAATCATCTTTGAAAATCGTAATTTTTTATTTTTTAAGAGGAGGAGGTTCGGAATCCCTTGCCCGAATATTTTTCGAAATTGAAGTCTTAAAAACGTGATTGTAAGACCATATTTGGTAACATTAGGGCCGGCAATCTTTCGAAATTGAAGCTCTAAAAACGCAATTTTAAGTGATTTTCAAGCGATGTTGTTTCGTATTCGTGAGCTTTCACTAAATTTTCCGAAAATGAGGATCAGGAAACGAATTTGAGATGCTCCGTAATGCTTTTAGCGAGGATGGGATTCGAGGGAGTTGCATTTTGAAAACTTTCTTATTTTCAGGCGATCAATAGAAAAAAAAAGAAATAGGACGGAGGAGGAGTAGCTTACTAATTAGCTTAAACTATTGAGAATTTTTAACTCGAAGATTTCATTTTAAAAGTATTAGGTTTTTAAAAAAATAATAAAGTTTTACCCCAACATCATTAATTTTTTCTTATTGAAATCTCTTTGTTTTCCAAAGACGCGTCCCCCCCCCCCTCCCCCAATAGTAAATATTTTTGAAAAGTATTCAACTAAGCATTCTGGACAAGAGGGGGCACGGGGCGGTGCAACCAGAGGGGTGCCTTGTGGACCCCTACCCCTTCAGGTTGCACCACGGAACAGGAGGGTGCAGAATATATTCCTAAATTGAATCATAATATTGTAGAGGATATTCCACTTCAAAATCTGAAACTGAAATTTACCGGTGAAACGAATAATTCTAAAATCGTTAATCGGCATTAAATTCAATATCTAAAACAAACACATTGTCCAAAGCTCTTTCTTTAATTTAATGCACAAATAGTTGAAGAAAAAGGAGGGGAGGGGGGAGTGGTGGAATTGAGTATTTATGGTCAAGTCGTTACTTTTCGGAACTAAAAAGTTACTCTAAATTATTGTCTACAATATATGTATATATTACGCACCGGTAAATAATATGCAAATGCATTTACCATATTTTTTAATGTACGATAACATGATGCAGTGAATATACCAAGAACAATAGCTAACAATCACAAAAAAGACATATTGCAGGAATTATAATATACCATATTCTCCGCAAGAACCAAAATGAGGAATAGCAAATTTTTTGCGTTGCTTCGTATGCTCAACCTTGTGAAATTATAGATATTCATGGCTCCACACATGAATACAGGCATTAATTAGCATCATGTGTTTTCAGTGCAAATAGCATATTTAGACACAACAAGGCAATAATTTTTCCTTATAGATAGGCAGCAAGGAGAATTGCTTGTTTTAATAAGCAGTATAATTTCACCGCTACTTTTATAGATGTAATGAAAAGTCCAATTTTATTTTTTTGGTTGAAGATTTTTCCTTTCATTTGGAGCATTTTTTATTGGTAGAGCTCGGCGCCTTCCTGACTCTGGCGCCGTCGTGCGCCGCACGACCTTGCACATAGGGACGGCGCGGCCCTGGATAGAGCTTGACTAACAAAAAAAAAAAGTATATGAATTAGCGATAACCGCCAATTGAAAATCAAAAATACGCGAAAATTCAAGTCTCGCGAAAAAGTGCTTTTACAGTATTCACCAAATAAAGAAGCTACTGTAAATGTTATAGAACCGAATGATATTGGACTGCTCTCTGGCTGACTTACTAAATATGAGCATTATAGTAAGAGTAGGCCTGCCAGACTTCTGAAATGTTCAACCGGGACACTAGAATGCCCCCCCCCCACACACACCAGCGTTGCTAATATTCAAAAGACTACACACTGTGTTTGATTTTTGGAGTGTTTTATGGGACAGTTTATTCTCAATGCTATGAAAAAACAGTTACTAATTATGAACCTAAAACAGAGATTGTAAAAAATGAGAAAAACAGATGAAATTTGAACACTTTACTTCTTAGATGTAAATATTTACAATTTATTTTAGAAAGAGAAAACACTTTGAATGAGGAATAAAAAGTTGAACAATATTATTTACATATACTTTTCATTTTATAGGCCTTCTTTAGACTGTTTTCTGGTTTTAGTCTTGAAAAAATCTTCAAAAGCTAATCTGGTATTTATTTTACAAATCAATGCTACAAATGATAAAGTAATTGTATTAATTAATCCTTCACAGTTTATTATTCATAGAACGTTTTGGTCATCATCAAATTTATCTTTTTCCGGGACGTGAACTAAACTGGCCGGGACACCGGGATTTTGTCTGAAAACCGGGACTGTACCGGTCAAACTGGGACGTCTGACAGGCCCAAGTAAGAGTTTGGTAACGGACATTTTTAGAATAAAAAGAAAAAAAACTAATTTGAATTCTGAAATTTTGAATTTAAATTACGTTTTTCGCAATCACGAGTTTCGGCAGGACCCTACTCATTGCAGTTTTTGTTTCTAGAAACGCTTCTGTCCCCTCAAGCCTGCCCCTCCTCCTGGGTGGTTACGTGTGTATAGTTGTGTGTGTGTGTGCGCAGGCGTGTGCATGTGTACAGGGTGGCGACAGATCAGGGAAAAGTCAGGGAACTTTCTTAATCAGGGAAATATCAGGAAATTTTGAAAAAATAACAAAAAATCAGGAAAAATTGATTTTATGAAGAAAAAAAATTTTTGTTTTTTGCTTTACAAAATTAAGTATTCTAATTCCTACGCATTTTCTGCCAATTACCTGTTCAAAAAAAAAAAAAGTAAAATTAATGAGGTGCGATTATACACTGCTGCATATTTGTGCATCTTTTTTCCTCAACGTCAAAGTATTGAATCTTACTTATTAACCACAGGATGAACTTCCTAAGATTGCTTCTGTGTCTGTTTGGTTGTTTATTTTACCTAACTTGAAATTTCCTTTTACGCTTTCAATGCTACGTAAAATAAACAACCATACAGGCAAAGAGGAAGCCTTCATTAATGCCTTAGCTCCTTTGCCCTTATTCCATTGTCTCGAAGTAATTAGCGTACTGTAATCACGATTTCAAGAAGAAATCTTTGGTTTTTGAATTAATACTATTAAAACTTAAAAGTTATTACTTCTTTGCGTTTTTAATTTAATTGCTAAAATTGAACTTTCAATTAAAAAAATTTTGTTTTTTGCCGTTATATACTGTTTGTTGTCACCGCAGATTATAAAGGTTTTCTTTTTTTCAGACTTGAGTGATTCTTTAATTTTATAACCAAGTTGTATTCTTCTTTTGTATATTTTGAAATTAACTAATTGCTTTTTTTTTGTTCTTTTTTTCTTGCATTTCAAAGCTGTTTGTTACAAAAGCAATCTAAGATTTTTTTTCGTTGCATGATAAAATCATTTGAAATAGAGTTAACTTGTGTACTTAAGTAAATATCTTTAATTTTTTATTGTTAAAATGCTGCATTCATTCATTATAACCTATGTTCTTGATTAGAGAAAAGCTCCTTATGAATGGATGTCAAATGGTTTCATCTGTTTTGCATAAATATGTCAATTAGTTATATATAAGAATAACTACATTACTTTCACTATTACGTGTTATTCTTGCAACAATTATTATACTGTTTGAAAACTTAGAGCTAAAAAGTAATTAAAATTATTTTGAACTAAGTTTCTTAAAAATTCTTATGCTAAGTGGTTTCTGGAAGTAAAGTATTTTTTTTCTATAATTTTTCCAAGTAGAAAAATTTAATATACTGTTTTGTAGGGGGTTTTTTCCCAAAGAAATTGACTTTATGTTTTTTTTAACCATTTTATTAAAAAAGTAGCATTTTTCAAAAATATATCTTTAGTTCAACAACTTTACATAACTTAAAACGTTTAAAATACTGCGTTTTATACAAACATACAATGGATTTCAAGTAGAGCAAAGAAAGAAAACCATTATCATTGGTAACGTAAATCAGGGAAATTTGATGAACTTAATCAGGGAAATCAGGGAAAAGTCAGGGAACTTTTTTTCACAGTTCCTGTCGCCACCCTGATGTAGGCGTGCGCGCATGTGTAGGCTATCCTTGTGTGTGTACGTAGACCTGCGTGTATGCATGTAGGCGTGAGTGTATGTGTGTGTGTCAGTGTGTATAGGCACGCGCGCGTGTGTGTGTGAGTGCGTGTGTGTGTGTGTGAGTGCGTGTGTGTGTGTGTGAGTGCGCGTGTGTGTAGGATGTATGAAATCGAACGAAATTTGGTACACATATGTGCTCCTATGTGAACTTGTGCCCATTGGTTTTTGGAACAAATTCCTCCAAACGGGGTGGAACACATGGCGCATGGTACACATATGTGCTCCTATGTGAACTTGAGTCCATTGGTTTTTGGAGCGAATTCCTCCAAGGGGGGTGGAGCAATGGGACGTTTCTTGAGTTATGTGTGCCTGCTATTCCCCAAGAAGTAACTGGCGGAATCAAACAAAATTTGGTCCATATATTACCCCTAACAGGTACAGCAAGGACGTAGCCAAGGGGGGGGGGTCCATGGGGTCCGGACCCCCCCTCCCGAAAGAATATTGTCTGCTTTTTCTCGGTTGTTGCACTTCGTGTCAACAAAAATTTTCCAAAGAGAGAAGTTTTATGAAACCCGGTATTTTCCCCTTAAATATTCCCATTAATCAGCAGTTTTCCCGCATCCGAGTCAATTCAGAACACGAGAACCTCGTGCAATAACTGCAGGTTCCCAGTTGCCGCCTGTCTTTTACTGTGTTGCGTACTGCGTCCGAAAACGAAGAATTTCCGTATTCTTTCAACTCAGCCGGGTTGTGACCTTGAAATTCGTCCCCTTTCCCTCAGTCCACCATATTGCCATCGGCAAGGTAATTGTCAACAAACATTCCCCAGTCTCTTTGGGGTGGTTTTCTTTCTTTCTTTCTTTCTTTTTTTTTTGTTTCGACTCTTTTCCCGTTTGGAATTGATTTCCTAGACACATGCTGCACGAAGGACAGCCAGAGTGAGGTGCATCCCTCGTGAATCAGTAATTGAAATTCCTATTATTTTCTGTTTTAACACACAGTATCTTTCTACCACACACTTACAGGAAACATATCTTGAACAAAATTGTAATCAGAAGAAAATTAAGTTTACACAAACTAGGTAAGTTGTAGTGTTTCCTTTTAAAGTTTTCTTAACAATACGAGCAATTTTATGTGTTAATTTGTTTTCCCATTTAAAAACTAAGTTCAGACAGCAACGAAAAAGAAATTCTACACATTTCGCGTGTTTGAGGATGAGAAAAAAATAAACATTAATTATTAATTAATTAATTTTTGTTCTTTATATTTTTGGTATGATTCATTTCAGATTTATTTTATATTTTGATTAATAATCTTATTTAAACTTTTAGTTTATTTTTAACAATAATAGATTAATTATCTCCCCGGAAGCTTACAACTTTTAAACTGTAATCCTGAAAAACTTTTTTTTTTTGAACATTTGTCTTATTTTTAGCACAAACTAGATTTTTACGGATGTTTTTCCACTTAATATTTAATCATGACCGTGAAACATATTAAATGTCCAAAAAGCATTTGTGTTTGAAGGTAAAATAAGTGAATAAATAAAATTTGAAGTTGTTGCAACGAAATTACTTTTCGCTGTATCAAAATTATATAAAGCGAAGAATGAAACTGAAAATAACTCAAATATTTTACTGTGATCAGTTTATGAAATTGCAAGTTCGGCCATATTAACACATGTAATTTAAAAGTAGTTATTTGAAATTCGTACTTTTAAATCTTACTGAATTGTGAGTCTATGGTCCCAAGAGAAGAGCCGTTAGTCATTTTTAACTGAAGAAAAAAAATCTTTCTTCGATGTTGTTCCGTTTTTCAAGAGAAGCATATTTGTATTTGCTTCATTGGAATAAATTATTTGATCGTTATTTACCGCCATTGTAGTAAATTGCGATGGTAGCATTAAATGTAACAAAAAACGGACATA
>NW_026557791.1:0-63362 GCF_026930045.1 Uloborus diversus
ACGGAACATTGATTGACTCAACTGACCGCCCACTAAGCTCAACCGACCAGTAATTGGCTTAACTGCCCGCCCACTAATTTCAACCGACCATTGATTGGCTCAACTGCCCGTCCACGAAGCTCAACCGACCATTGATTGGCTCAACTGACCACCCACTAAGCTCAATCGACCTTTGATTGGCTGAACTGACCGCCCGCTAAGCTCAACCGACCACTGATTGGCACAACTGACCGCCCACTAAGCTCAACCGACCATTGATTGGCTCAACTGCCCGCCCACTAAGCTCAACCGACCATTGATTGGCTCAACTGCCCGCCCACTAAGCTCAACCGACCATTGATTGGCTCAACTGCCCGCCCACTAAGCTCAACCAACTTTGGATTGGCTCAACTGCACGCCCACTAAGCTCAACCGACCTTGGATTAGCTCAACTGAACGCCCACTAAGCTCAACCGGCCTTTGTTTGGCTCAACTGCCTTCCCACTAAGCTCAACCGACCTTTGATTGGCCCAACTGCCCGCCCACTAAGCTCAACCGACTATTGATCGGCTCAACTGACCGACCATTAAGTATAACCGACCATTCATTATTTCAACTACCCGACCACTAAGCTCAACCGACCATTGATTGGCTCAACAGCCAGCCCACTACGCTGAACAGACGATTGATTGGCTCAACTGCCCGCCCACTAAGCTCAAACGACCATTGATTGGCTCCACTGACCGCCCACTGAGCTCAACAGACCATTGATTGGCTCAACTGCCCGCCCACTAAGCTCAACCGACCATTGATTGGCTCAACAGCCCGCCCACTAAGCTCAACCGACCATTGATTGACTCAACTGACCGCCCACTAAGCTCAACCGACCATTGATTGGCTCTACTGACCGCCCACTAAGCTCAACCGACCATTGATTGGCTCAACTGCCCGCCCACTAAGCTCAACCGACCATTGATTGTCTCAACTTCCCGCCCACTAATCTCAACCGACCATTGATTGGCTCAACTGCCCGCCCACTAAGCTCAACCGACCATTGATTGGCTCCACTGACCGCCCACTGAGCTCAACAGACCATTGATTGGCTCAACTGCCTGCCCACTAAGCTCAACCGACCTTTGATTGGCCCAACTGCCCGCCCACTAAGCTCACCCGACCTTTGATTGGCTCAACTGCCCGCCCACTAAGCTCAACCGACTATTGATTGGCTCAACTGACCGACCATTAAAATTAACCGACCATTCATTATTTCAACTACCTGACCACTAAGCTCAACCGACCATTGATTGGCTCAACAGCCAGCCCACTACGCTGAGCAGACAATTGATTGGCTCAACTGCCCGCCCACTAAGCTCAAACGACCATTGATGGGCTCCACTGACCGCCCACTGAGCTCAACAGACCATTGATTGGCTCAACTGCCCGCCCACTAAGCTCAACCGACCATTGATTGGCTCAACAGCCCGCCCACTAAGCTCAACCGACCATTGATTGACTCAACTGACCGCCCACTAAGCTCAACCGACCATTGATTGGCTTAACTGCCCGCCCACTAATTTCAACCGACCATTGATTGGCTCAACTGCCCGTCCACGAAGCTCAACCGACCATTGATTGGCTGAACTGACCGCCCACTAAGCTCAACCGACCATTGATTGGCACAACTGACCGCCCACTAAGCTCAACCTACCATTGATTTGCTCAACTGACCGCCCACTAAGCTCAACCGACCATTGATTGGCTCTACTGACCGCCCACTAAGCTCAACCGACCATTGATTGGCTCAACAGCCCGCCCACTAAGCTCAACCAACCATTGATTGGCTCAACTGGCCGCCCACTAAGCCCAACCGACCATTGATTGGCTCAACTGCCTGCCCAATAAGATCAACCGACCATGGATTGGCTCACCTGCCCGCCCACTAAGGTCAACCGACCATTGACTGGCTCAACTGCCCGCCCACTAAGCTCAACCGACCATTGATTGTCTCAACTTCCCGCCCACTAAGCTCAACCGACCATTGATTGGCTCAACTGCCCGCCCACTAAGCTCAACCGACCATTGATTGGCTCAACTGCCCGCCCACTAAGCTCAACCAACCTTGGATTGGCTCAACTGCACGCCCACTAAGCTCAACCGACTTTGGATTAGCTCAACTGCCCGCCCACTAAGCTCAACCGACCATTGATTCGCTCAACTCACCGCCCATTAAGCTCTACCGACCATTGATTGGCTCAACTGCCCGCCCTTTAAGCTCAACCGACCATTGATTGGCTCAACTTCCCGCCCACTAATCTGAACGGACCATTGATTGACTCAACTGCCCGCCCACTTAGCTCAACCGACCTTTGATTGGATCAACTGCACGTCCACTTAGCACAACCGACCTTGGATTGGCTCAACTGCCCGCCCACTAAGCTCAACCGACCATTGATTGGCTCAACTGACCGCCCATTAAGCTCAACCGACCACTGATAGGCTCAAATGCCCGCCCATCTAAGCTCAACCGACCAATGATTGGCTCAAATGCCCGCCCATCTAAGCTTAACGGAACATTGATTGACTCAACTGACCGCCCACTAAGCTCAACCGACCAGTAATTGGCTTAACTGCCCGCCCACTAATTTCAACCGACCATTGATTGGCTCAACTGCCCATCCACGAAGCTCAACCGACCATTGATTGGCTCAACTGACCACCCACTAAGCTCAATCGACCTTTGATTGGCTGAACTGACCGCCCGCTAAGCTCAACCGACCACTGATTGGCACAACTGACCGCCCACTAAGCTCAACCGACCATTGATTGGCTCAACTGCCCGCCCACTAAGCTCAACCGACCATTGATTGGCTCAACTGCCCGCCCACTAAGCTCAACCGACCATTGATTGGCTCAACTGCCCGCCCACTAAGCTCAACCAACTTTGGATTGGCTCAACTGCACGCCCACTAAGCTCAACCGACCTTGGATTAGCTCAACTGAACGCCCACTAAGCTCAACCGGCCTTTGTTTGGCTCAACTGCCTTCCCACTAAGCTCAACCGACCTTTGATTGGCCCAACTGCCCGCCCACTAAGCTCAACCGACTATTGATCGGCTCAACTGACCGACCATTAAGTATAACCGACCATTCATTATTTCAACTACCCGACCACTAAGCTCAACCGACCATTGATTGGCTCAACAGCCAGCCCACTACGCTGAACAGACGATTGATTGGCTCAACTGCCCGCCCACTAAGCTCAAACGACCATTGATTGGCTCCACGGACCGCCCACTGAGCTCAACAGACCATTGATTGGCTCAACTGCCCGCCCACTAAGCTCAACCGACCATTGATTGGCTCAACAGCCCGCCCACTAAGCTCAACCGACCATTGATTGACTCAACTGACCGCCCACTAAGCTCAACCGACCATTGATTGGCTCTACTGACCGCCCACTAAGCTCAACCGACCATTGATTGGCTCAACTGCCCGCCCACTAAGCTCAACCGACCATTGATTGTCTCAACTTCCCGCCCACTAATCTCAACCGACCATTGATTGGCTCAACTGCCCGCCCACTAAGCTCAACCGACCATTGATTGGCTCCACTGACCGCCCACTGAGCTCAACAGACCATTGATTGGCTCAACTGCAGGCCCACTAAGCTCAACCGACCATTGATTGGCTCAACAGCCCGCCCACTAAGCTCAACCGACCATTGATTGACTCAACTGACCGCCCACTAAGCTCAACCGACCATTGATTGGATTAACTGCCCGTCCACGAAGCTCAACTGACCATTGATTATCTCAACTGACCGCCCACTAAGCCAAACGACTTTTGATTGGCTCAACTGCCCGCTCACTAAGCTCAACCGACCTTTGATTGGCTGAACTGACCGCCCACTAAGCTCAACCGACCATTGATTGGCACAACTGACCGCCCACTAAGCTCAACCGACCATTGATTTGCTCAACTGACCGCCCACTAAGCTCAACCGACCACTGATAGGCTCAAATGCCCGCCCATCTAAGCTCAACCGACCAATGATTGGCTCAAATGCCCGCCCATCTATGCTTAACGGAACATTGATTGACTCAACTGACCGCCCACTAAGCTCAACCGACCAGTAATTGGCTTAACTGCCCGCCCACTAATTTCAACCGACCATTGATTGGCTCAACTGCCCGTCCACGAAGCTCAACCGACCATTGATTGGCACAACTGACCGCCCACTAAGCTCTACCGACCATTGATTGGCTCAACTGCCCGCCCTTTAAGCTCAACCGACCATTGATTGGCTCAACTTCCCGCCCACTAATCTGAACGGACCATTGATTGACTCAACTGCCCGCCCACTTAGCTCAACCGACCTTTGATTGGATCAACTGCACGTCCACTTAGCACAACCGACCTTGGATTGGCTCAACTGCCCGCCCACTAAGCTCAACCGACCATTGATTGGCTCAACTGACCGCCCATTAAGCTCAACCGACCACTGATAGGCTCAAATGCCCGCCCATCTAAGCTCAACCGACCAATGATTGGCTCAAATGCCCGCCCATCTAAGCTTAACGGAACATTGATTGACTCAACTGACCGCCCACTAAGCTCAACCGACCAGTAATTGGCTTAACTGCCCGCCCACTAATTTCAACCGACCATTGATTGGCTCAACTGCCCATCCACGAAGCTCAACCGACCATTGATTGGCTCAACTGACCACCCACTAAGCTCAATCGACCTTTGATTGGCTGAACTGACCGCCCGCTAAGCTCAACCGACCACTGATTGGCACAACTGACCGCCCACTAAGCTCAACCGACCATTGATTGGCTCAACTGCCCGCCCACTAAGCTCAACCGACCATTGATTGGCTCAACTGCCCGCCCACTAAGCTCAACCGACCATTGATTGGCTCAACTGCCCGCCCACTAAGCTCAACCAACTTTGGATTGGCTCAACTGCACGCCCACTAAGCTCAACCGACCTTGGATTAGCTCAACTGAACGCCCACTAAGCTCAACCGGCCTTTGTTTGGCTCAACTGCCTTCCCACTAAGCTCAACCGACCTTTGATTGGCCCAACTGCCCGCCCACTAAGCTCAACCGACTATTGATCGGCTCAACTGACCGACCATTAAGTATAACCGACCATTCATTATTTCAACTACCCGACCACTAAGCTCAACCGACCATTGATTGGCTCAACAGCCAGCCCACTACGCTGAACAGACGATTGATTGGCTCAACTGCCCGCCCACTAAGCTCAAACGACCATTGATTGGCTCCACGGACCGCCCACTGAGCTCAACAGACCATTGATTGGCTCAACTGCCCGCCCACTAAGCTCAACCGACCATTGATTGGCTCAACAGCCCGCCCACTAAGCTCAACCGACCATTGATTGACTCAACTGACCGCCCACTAAGCTCAACCGACCATTGATTGGCTCTACTGACCGCCCACTAAGCTCAACCGACCATTGATTGGCTCAACTGCCCGCCCACTAAGCTCAACCGACCATTGATTGTCTCAACTTCCCGCCCACTAATCTCAACCGACCATTGATTGGCTCAACTGCCCGCCCACTAAGCTCAACCGACCATTGATTGGCTCCACTGACCGCCCACTGAGCTCAACAGACCATTGATTGGCTCAACTGCAGGCCCACTAAGCTCAACCGACCATTGATTGGCTCAACAGCCCGCCCACTAAGCTCAACCGACCATTGATTGACTCAACTGACCGCCCACTAAGCTCAACCGACCATTGATTGGATTAACTGCCCGTCCACGAAGCTCAACTGACCATTGATTATCTCAACTGACCGCCCACTAAGCCAAACGACTTTTGATTGGCTCAACTGCCCGCTCACTAAGCTCAACCGACCTTTGATTGGCTGAACTGACCGCCCACTAAGCTCAACCGACCATTGATTGGCACAACTGACCGCCCACTAAGCTCAACCGACCATTGATTTGCTCAACTGACCGCCCACTAAGCTCAACCGACCACTGATAGGCTCAAATGCCCGCCCATCTAAGCTCAACCGACCAATGATTGGCTCAAATGCCCGCCCATCTATGCTTAACGGAACATTGATTGACTCAACTGACCGCCCACTAAGCTCAACCGACCAGTAATTGGCTTAACTGCCCGCCCACTAATTTCAACCGACCATTGATTGGCTCAACTGCCCGTCCACGAAGCTCAACCGACCATTGATTGGCACAACTGACCGCCCACTAAGCTCAACCTACCATTGATTTGCTCAACTGACCGCCCACTAAGCTCAACCGACCATTGATTGGCTCTACTGACCGCCCACTAAGCTCAACCGACCATTGATTGGCTCAACAGCCCGCCCACTAAGCTCAACCAACCATTGATTGGCTCAACTGGCCGCCCACTAAGCCCAACCGACCATTGATTGGCTCAACTGCCTGCCCAATAAGATCAACCGACCATGGATTGGCTCACCTGCCCGCCCACTAAGCTCAACCGACCATTGACTGGCTCAACTGCCCGCCCACTAAGCTCAACCGACCATTGATTGTCTCAACTTCCCGCCCACTAAGCTCAACCGACCATTGATTGGCTCAACTGCCCGCCCACTAAGCTCAACCGACCATTGATTGGCTCAACTGCCCGCCCACTAAGCTCAACCAACCTTGGATTGGCTCAACTGCACGCCCACTAAGCTCAACCGACTTTGGATTAGCTCAACTGCCCGCCCACTAAGCTCAACCGACCATTGATTCGCTCAACTCACCGCCCATTAAGCTCTACCGACCATTGATTGGCTCAACTGCCCGCCCTTTAAGCTCAACCGACCATTGATTGGCTCAACTTCCCGCCCACTAATCTGAACGGACCATTGATTGACTCAACTGCCCGCCCACTTAGCTCAACCGACCTTTGATTGGATCAACTGCACGTCCACTTAGCACAACCGACCTTGGATTGGCTCAACTGCCCGCCCACTAAGCTCAACCGACCATTGATTGGCTCAACTGACCGCCCATTAAGCTCAACCGACCACTGATAGGCTCAAATGCCCGCCCATCTAAGCTCAACCGACCAATGATTGGCTCAAATGCCCGCCCATCTAAGCTTAACGGAACATTGATTGACTCAACTGACCGCCCACTAAGCTCAACCGACCAGTAATTGGCTTAACTGCCCGCCCACTAATTTCAACCGACCATTGATTGGCTCAACTGCCCGTCCACGAAGCTCAACCGACCATTGATTGGCTCAACTGACCACCCACTAAGCTCAATCGACCTTTGATTGGCTGAACTGACCGCCCGCTAAGCTCAACCGACCACTGATTGGCACAACTGACCGCCCACTAAGCTCAACCGACCATTGATTGGCTCAACTGCCCGCCCACTAAGCTCAACCGACCATTGATTGGCTCAACTGCCCGCCCACTAAGCTCAACCGACCATTGATTGGCTCAACTGCCCGCCCACTAAGCTCAACCAACTTTGGATTGGCTCAACTGCACGCCCACTAAGCTCAACCGACCTTGGATTAGCTCAACTGAACGCCCACTAAGCTCAACCGGCCTTTGTTTGGCTCAACTGCCTTCCCACTAAGCTCAACCGACCTTTGATTGGCCCAACTGCCCGCCCACTAAGCTCAACCGACTATTGATCGGCTCAACTGACCGACCATTAAGTATAACCGACCATTCATTATTTCAACTACCCGACCACTAAGCTCAACCAACCATTGATTGGCTCAACAGCCAGCCCACTACGCTGAACAGACGATTGATTGGCTCAACTGCCCGCCCACTAAGCTCAAACGACCATTGATTGGCTCCACTGACCGCCCACTGAGCTCAACAGACCATTGATTGGCTCAACTGCCCGCCCACTAAGCTCAACCGACCATTGATTGGCTCAACAGCCCGCCCACTAAGCTCAACCGACCATTGATTGACTCAACTGACCGCCCACTAAGCTCAACCGACCATTGATTGGCTCTACTGACCGCCCACTAAGCTCAACCGACCATTGATTGGCTCAACTGCCCGCCCACTAAGCTCAACCGACCATTGATTGTCTCAACTTCCCGCCCACTAATCTCAACCGACCATTGATTGGCTCAACTGCCCGCCCACTAAGCTCAACCGACCATTGATTGGCTCCACTGACCGCCCACTGAGCTCAACAGACCATTGATTGGCTCAACTGCAGGCCCACAAAGCTCAACCGACCATTGATTGGCTCAACAGCCCGCCCACTAAGCTCAACCGACCATTGATTGACTCAACTGACCGCCCACTAAGCTCAACCGACCATTGATTGGATTAACTGCCCGTCCACGAAGCTCAACTGACCATTGATTATCTCAACTGACCGCCCACTAAGCCAAACGACTTTTGATTGGCTCAACTGCCCGCTCACTAAGCTCAACCGACCTTTGATTGGCTGAACTGACCGCCCACTAAGCTCAACCGACCATTGATTGGCACAACTGACCGCCCACTAAGCTCAACCGACCATTGATTTGCTCAACTGACCGCCCACTAAGCTCAACCGACCACTGATAGGCTCAAATGCCCGCCCATCTAAGCTCAACCGACCAATGATTGGCTCAAATGCCCGCCCATCTATGCTTAACGGAACATTGATTGACTCAACTGACCGCCCACTAAGCTCAACCGACCAGTAATTGGCTTAACTGCCCGCCCACTAATTTCAACCGACCATTGATTGGCTCAACTGCCCGTCCACGAAGCTCAACCGACCATTGATTGGCTCAACTGACCGCCCACTAAGCTTAACCGACCTTTGATTGGCTGAACTGACCGCCCGCTAAGCTCAACCGACCACTGATTGGCACAACTGACCGCCCACTAAGCTCAACCGACCATTGATTGGCTCAACTGCCCGCCCACTAAGCTCAACCGACCATTGATTGGCTCAACTGCCCGCCCACTAAGCTCAACCGACCATTGATTGGCTCAACTGCCCGCCCACTAAGCTCAACCAACTTTGGATTGGCTCACCTGCACGCCCACTAAGCTCAACCGACCTTTGATTGGCTGAACTGACCGCCCGCTAAGCTCAACCGACCACTGATTGGCACAACTGACCGCCCACTAAGCTCAACCGACCATTGATTGGCTGAACTGACCGCCCACTAAGCTCAACCGACCATTGATTGGCTCAACTGACCGCCCACTAAGCTCAACCGACCTTTGATTGGCTGAACTGACCGCCCACTAAGCTCAACCGACCACTGATTGGCACAACTGACCGGCCACTAAGCTCAACCGACCATTGTTATGCTAAACTGCCCGCCCACTAAGCTCAACCGACCATTGATTGGCTCCATTGACCGCCCACTAAGCTCAACCGACCATTGATTGGCTCAACTGACCGCCCATTAAGCACAACCTACCATTGATTGACTCAACTGTCCGCCAACTAAGCTCAACCGACCACTGATAGGCTCAAATGCCCGCCCATCTAAGCTCAACCGACCAATGATTGGCTCAAATGCCCGCCCATCTAAGCTTAACGGAACATTGATTGACTCAACTGACCGCCCACTAAGCTCAACCGACCAATGATTGGCTCAACTGCCCGTCCACGAAGCTCAACCGACCATTGATTGGCTCAACTGACCGCCCACTAAGCTCAACCGACCTTTGATTGGCTGAACTGACCGCCCGCTAAGCTCAACCGACCACTGATTGGCACAACTGACCGCCCACTAAGCTCAACCGACCATTGATTGTCTCAACTGCCCGCCCACTAAGCTCAACCGACCATTGATTGGCTCTACTGCCCGCCCACTAAGCTCAACCGACCAGTGATTGGCTTAACTGCCCGCCCACTAAGCTCAACCAACTTTGGATTGGCTCAACTGCACGCCCACTAAGCGCAACCGACCTTGGATTAGCTCAACTGAACGCCCACTAAGCTCAACCGACCACTGATTGGCACAACTGACCGCCCACTAAGCTCAACCGACCATTGATTGGCTGAACTGACCGCCCACTAAGCTCAACCGAAAATTGATTGGCACAACTGACCGCCCACTAAGCTCAACCGACCATTGATTTGCTCAACTAACCGCCCACTAAGCTCAACCGACCATTGTTATGCTAAACTGCCCGCCCACTAAGCTCAACCGACCATTGATTGGCTCTACTGCCCGCCCACTAAGCTCAACCGACCAGTGATTGGCTTAACTGCCCGCCCACTAAGCTCAACCAACTTTGGATTGGCTCAACTGCACGCCCACTAAGCTCAACCGACCTTGGATTAGCTCAACTGAACGCCCACTAAGCTCACCCGACCTTTGATTGGCTCAACTGCCCGCCCACTAAGCTCAACCGACTATTGATTGGCTCAACTGACCGACCATTAAGTTTAACCGACCATTCATCATTTCAACTACCCGACCACTAAGCTCAACCGACCATTGATTGGCTCAACAGCATGCCCACTACGCTGAACAGACAATTGATTGACTCAACTGCCCGCCCACTAAGCTCAAACCACCATTGATTGGCTCCACTGACCGCCCACTGAGCTCAACAGACCATTGATTGGCTCAACTGCCCGCCCACTAAGCTCAACCGACCATTGATTGGCTCAACAGCCCGCCCACTAAGCTCAACCGACCATTGATTGACTCAACTGACCGCCCACTAAGCTCAACCGACCATTGATTGGCTTAACTGCCCGCCCACTAATTTCAACCGACCATTGATTGGCTCAAATGCCCGTCCACGAAGCTCAACCGACCATTGATTATCTCAACTGACCGCCCACTAAGCCAACCGACTTTTGATTGGCTCAACTGCCCGCCCACTAAGCTCAACCGACCTTTGATTGGCTGAACTGACGCCCACTAAGCTCAACCGATCATTGATTGGCACAACTGACCGCCCACTAAGCTCAACCGACCATTCATTTGCTCAACTGACCGCCCACTAAGCTCAACCGACCATTGTTATGCTAAACTGCCCGCCCACTAAGCTCAACCGACCATTGATTGGCTCCATTGACCGCCCACTAAGCTCAACCGACCTTTGATTGGCTCAACTGCCCGCCCACTAAGCTCAACCGACCTTTGATTGGCTCAACTGCCCTCCCACTAAGCTACACCGGCCTTTGTTTGGCTCAACTGCCTGCCCACTAAGCTCAACCGACCTTTGATTGACTCAACTGCCCGCCCACTAAGCTCACCCGACCTTTGATTGGCTCAACTGCCCGACCACTAAGCTGAACCGACCATTGATTGGCTCAACTGCCCGCCCACTAATCTGAACGGACCATTGATTGACTCAACTGCCCGCCCACTTAGCTCAACCGACCTTTGATTGGCTCAACTGCCCGCCCACTAAGCTCAACCGACCTTTGATTGGCTCAACTGCCCTCCCACTAAGCTACACCGGCCTTTGTTTGGCTCAACTGAACGCCCACTAAGCTCAACCGGCCTTTGTTTGGCTCAACTGCCTTCCCACTAAGCTCAACCGACCTTTGATTGGCCCAACTGCCCGCCCACTAAGCTCAACCGACTATTGATTGGCTCAACTGACCGACCATTAAGTTTTACCGACCATTCATTATTTCAACTGCCCGCCCACTAAGCTCAACCGACCATTGATTGGCTCAACTGCCCGCCCACTAATCTGAACGGACCATTGATTGACTCAACTGCCCGCCCACTTAGCTCAACCGACCTTTGATTGGATCAACTGCACGTCCACTTAGCTCAACCGACCTTGGATTGGCTCAACTGCCCGCCCACTAAGCTCAACCGACCACTGATAGGCTCAAATGCCCGCCCATCTAAGTTCAACCGACCAATGATTGGCTCAAATGCCCGCCCATCTAAGCTTAACGGAACATTGATTGACTCAACTGACCGCCCACTAATCTCAACCGACCATTGATTGGCTCTACTGACCGCCCACTAAGCTCAACCGACCTTTGATTGGCTCAACTGCCCGCCCACTAAGCTCAACCGACCATTGATTGGCTCAACTGGCCGCCCACTAAGCTCAACCGACCATTGATTGGCACAACTGCCTGCCCAATAAGATCAACCGACCATGGATTGGCTCACCTGCCCGCCCACTAAGCTCAACCGACCATTGTTATGCTAAACTGCCCGCCCACTAAGCTCAACCTACCATTGATTGACTCAACTGCCCGCCCACTAAGCTCAACCGACCACTGATAGGCTCAAATGCCCGCCCATCTAAGCTCAACCGACCAATGATTGGCTCAAATGCCCGCCCATCTATGCTTAACGGAACATTGATTGACTCAACTGACCGCCCACTAAGCTCAACCGACCAGTAATTGGCTTAACTGCCCGCCCACTAATTTCAACCGACCATTGATTGGCTCAACTGCCCGTCCACGAAGCTCAACCGACCATTGATTGGCTCAACTGACCGCCCACTAAGCTCAACCGACCTTTGATTGGCTGAACTGACCGCCCGCTAAGCTCAACCGACCACTGATTGGCACAACTGACCGCCCACTAAGCTCAACCGACCATTGATTGGCTCAACTGCCCGCCCACTAAGCTCAACCGACCATTGATTGGATCAACTGTCCGCCCACTAAGCTCAACCGACCATTGATTGGCTCAACTGCCCGCCCACTAAGCTCAACCGACCACTGATAGGCTCAAATACCCGCCCATCTAAGCTCAACCGACCAATGATTGGCTCAAATGCCCGCCCATCTATGCTTAACGGAACATTGATTGACTCAACTGACCGCCCACTAAGCTCAACCGACCAGTAATTGGCTTAACTGCCCGCCCACTAATTTCAACTGACCATTGATTGGCTCAACTGCCCGTCCAAGAAGCTCAACCGACCATTGATTGGCTCAACTGACCGCCCACTAAGCTCAACCGACCTTTGATTGGCTGAACTGACCGCCCGCTAAGCTCAACCGACCACTGATTGGCTCAACTGACCGCCCACTAAGCTCAACCAACTTTGGATTGGCTCAACTGCCCGCCCACTGAGCTCAACCGACCATTGATTGGCTCAACTGCCCGCCCACTAATCTGAACGGACCATTGATTGACTCAACTGCCCGCCCACTTAGCTCAACCGACCTTTGATTTGATCAACTGCACGTCCACTTAGCTCAACCGACCTTGGATTGGCTCAACTGCCCGCCCACTAAGCTCAACCGACCATTGATTGGCTCAACTGACCGTCCATTAAGCTCAACCTACAATTGATAACTCAACTGCCCGCCCACTAAGCTCAACCGACCACTGATAGGCTCAAATGCCCGCCCATCTAAGTTCAACCGACCAATGATTGGCTCAAATGCCCGCCCATCTAAGCTTAACGGAACATTGACTGACTCAACTGACCGCCCACTAAGCTCAACCGACCAGTAATTGGCTTAACTGCCCGCCCACTAATTTCAACCGACCATTGATTGGCTCAACTGCCCGTCCACGAAGCTCAACCGACCATTGATTGGCTCAACTGACCGCCCACTAAGCTCAACCGACCTTTGATTGGCTGAACTGACCGCCCGCTAAGCTCAACCGACCACTGATTGGCACAACTGACCGCCCACTAAGCTCAACCGACCATTGATTGGCTCAACTGCCCGCCCACTAAGCTCAACCGACCATTGATTGGATCAACTGCCCGCCCACTAAGCTCAACCTACCATTGATTGGCTCAACTGCCCGCCCACTAAGCTCAACCGACCACTGATAGGCTCAAATACCCGCCCATCTAAGCTCAACCGACCAATGATTGGCTCAAATGCCCGCCCATCTATGCTTAACGGAACATTGATTGACTCAACTGACCGCCCACTAAGCTCAACCGACCAGTAATTGGCTTAACTGCCCGCCCACTAATTTCAACTGACCATTGATTGGCTCAACTGCCCGTCCAAGAAGCTCAACCGACCATTGATTGGCTCAACTGACCGCCCACTAAGCTCAACCGACCTTTGATTGGCTGAACTGACCGCCCGCTAAGCTCAACCGACCACTGATTGGCACAACTGACCGCCCACTAAGCTCAACCGACCATTGATTGGCTCAACTGCCAGCCCACTAAGCTCAACCGACCATTGATTGGCTCAACTACCCGCCCACTAAGCTCAACCGACCATTGATTGGCTCAACTGACCGCCCACTAAGCTCAACCAACTTTGGATTGGCTCAACTGCCCGCCCACTGAGCTCAACCGACCATTGATTGGCTCAACTGCCCGCCCACTAATCTGAACGGACCATTGATTGACTCAACTGCCCGCCCACTTAGCTCAACCGACCTTTGATTGGATCAACTGCACGTCCACTTAGCTCAACCGACCTTGGATTGGCTCAACTGCCCGCCCACTAAGCTCAACCGACCATTGATTGGCTCAACTGACCGTCCATTAAGCTCAACCTACCATTGATAACTCAACTGCCCGCCCACTAAGCTCAACCGACCACTGATAGGCTCAAATGCCCGCCCATCTAAGTTCAACCGACCAATGATTGGCTCAAATGCCCGCCCATCTAAGCTTAACGGAACATTGATTGACTCAACTGACCGCCCACTAAGCTCAACCGACCAGTAATTGGCTTAACTGCCCGCCCACTAATTTCAACCGACCATTGATTGGCTCAACTGCCCGTCCACGAAGCTCAACCGACCATTGATTGGCTCAACTGACCGCCCACTAAGCTCAACCGACCTTTGCTTGGCTGAACTGACCGCCCACTAAGCTCAACCGACCACTGATTGGCACAACTGACCGCCCACTAAGCTCAACCGACCATTGATTGGCTCAACTGCCCGCCCACTAAGCTCAACCGACCATTGATTGGCTCAACTGCCCGCCCACTAAGCTCAACCGACCATTGATTGGCTCAACTGCCCGCCCACTACGCTCAACCAACTTTGGATTGGCTCAACTGCACGCCCACTAAACTCAACCGACCTTGGATTAGCTCAACTGAACGCCCACTAAGCTCAGCCGGCTTTGTTTGGCTCAACTGCCTGCCCACTAAGCTCAACCGACCTTTGATTGGCCCAACTGCCCGCCCACTAAGCTCACCCGACCTTTGATTGGCTCAACTGCCCGCCCACTAAGCTCAACCGACTATTGATTGGCTCAACTGACCGACCATTAAAATTAACCGACCATTCATTATTTCAACTACCTGACCACTAAGCTCAACCGACCATTGATTGGCTCAACAGCCAGCCCACTACGCTGAGCAGACAATTGATTGGCTCAACTGCCCGCCCACTAAGCTCAAACGACCATTGATTGGCTCCACTGACCGCCCACTAAGCTCAACCGACCATTGATTGGCTCAACAGCCCGCCGACTAAGCTCAACCGACCATTGATTGACTCAACTGACCGCCCACTAAGCTCAACCGACCATTGATTGGCTTAACTGCCCGCCCACTAATTTCAACCGACCATTGATTGGCTCAACTGCCCGTCCACGAAGCTCAACCGACCATTGATTGGCTGAACTGACCGCCCACTAAGCTCAACCGACCATTGATTGGCACAACTGACCGCCCACTAAGCTCAACCTACCATTGATTTGCTCAACTGACCGCCCACTAAGCTCAACCGACCATTGATTGGCTCTACTGACCGCCCACTAAGCTCAACCGACCATTGATTGGCTCAACTGCCCGCCCACTAAGCTCAACCAACCATTGATTGGCTCAACTGGCCGCCCACTAAGCCCAACCGACCATTGATTGGCTCAACTGCCTGCCCAATAAGATCAACCGACCATGGATTGGCTCACCTGCCCGCCCACTAAGCTCAACCGACCATTGACTGGCTCAACTGCCCGCCCACTAAGCTCAACCGACCATTGATTGTCTCAACTTCCCGCCCACTAAGCTCAACCGACCATTGATTGGCTCAACTGCCCGCCCACTAAGCTCAACCGACCATTGATTGGCTCAACTGCCCGCCCACTAAGCTCAACCAACCTTGGATTGGCTCAACTGCACGCCCACTAAGCTCAACCGACTTTGGATTAGCTCAACTGCCCGCCCACTAAGCTCAACCGACCATTGATTCGCTCAACTCACCGCCCATTAAGCTCTACCGACCATTGATTGGCTCAACTGCCCGCCCTTTAAGCTCAACCGACCATTGATTGGCTCAACTTCCCGCCCACTAATCTGAACGGACCATTGATTGACTCAACTGCCCGCCCACTTAGCTCAACCGACCTTTGATTGGATCAACTGCACGTCCACTTAGCACAACCGACCTTGGATTGGCTCAACTGCCCGCCCACTAAGCTCAACCGACCATTGATTGGCTCAACTGACCGCCCATTAAGCTCAACCGACCACTGATAGGCTCAAATACCCGCCCATCTAAGCTCAACCGACCAATGATTGGCTCAAATGCCCGCCCATCTAAGCTTAACGGAACATTGATTGACTCAACTGACCGCCCACTAAGCTCAACCGACCAGTAATTGGCTTAACTGCCCGCCCACTAATTTCAACCGACCATTGATTGGCTCAACTGCCCGTCCACGAAGCTCAACCGACCATTGATTGGCTCAACTGACCACCCACTAAGCTCAATCGACCTTTGATTGGCTGAACTGACCGCCCGCTAAGCTCAACCGACCACTGATTGGCACAACTGACCGCCCACTAAGCTCAACCGACCATTGATTGGTTCAACTGCCCGCCCACTAAGCTCAACCGACCATTGATTGGCTCAACTGCCCGCCCACTAAGCTCAACCGACCATTGATTGGCTCAACTGCCCGCCCACTAAGCTCAACCAACTTTGGATTGGCTCAACTGCACGCCCACTAAGCTCAACCGACCTTGGATTAGCTCAACTGAACGCCCACTAAGCTCAACCGGCCTTTGTTTGGCTCAACTGCCTTCCCACTAAGCTCAACCGACCTTTGATTGGCCCAACTGCCCGCCCACTAAGCTCAACCGACTATTGATTGGCTCAACTGACCGACCATTAAGTATAACCGACCATTCATTATTTCAACTACCCGACCACTAAGCTCAACCGACCATTGATTGGCTCAACAGCCAGCCCACTACGCTGAACAGACGATTAATTGGCTCAACTGCCCGCCCACTAAGCTCAAACGACCATTGATTGGCTCCACTGACCGCCCACTGAGCTCAACAGACCATTGATTGGCTCAACTGCCCGCCCACTAAGCTCAACCGACCATTGATTGGCTCAACAGCCCGCCCACTAAGCTCAACCGACCATTGATTGACTCAACTGACCGCCCACTAAGCTCAACCGACCATTGATTGGCTCTACTGACCGCCCACTAAGCTCAACCGACCATTGATTGGCTCAACTGCCCGCCCACTAAGCTCAACCGACCATTGATTGTCTCAACTTCCCGCCCACTAATCTCAACCGACCATTGATTGGCTCAACTGCCCGCCCACTAAGCTCAACCGACCATTGATTGGCTCCACTGACCGCCCACTGAGCTCAACAGACCATTGATTGGCTCAACTGCAGGCCCACTAAGCTCAACCGACCATTGATTGGCTCAACAGCCCGCCCACTAAGCTCAACCGACCATTGATTGACTCAACTGACCGCCCACTAAGCTCAACCGACCATTGATTGGATTAACTGCCCGTCCACGAAGCTCAACTGACCATTGATTATCTCAACTGACCGCCCACGAAGCCAAACGACTTTTGATTGGCTCAACTGCCCGCTCACTAAGCTCAACCGACCTTTGATTGGCTGAACTGACCGCCCACTAAGCTCAACCGACCATTGATTGGCACAACTGACCGCCCACTAAGCTCAACCGACCATTGATTTGCTCAACTGACCGCCCACTAAGCTCAACCGACCACTGATAGGCTCAAATGCCCGCCCATCTAAGCTCAACCGACCAATGATTGGCTCAAATGCCCGCCCATCTATGCTTAACGGAACATTGATTGACTCAACTGACCGCCCACTAAGCTCAACCGACCAGTAATTGGCTTAACTGCCCGCCCACTAATTTCAACCGACCATTGATTGGCTCAACTGCCCGTCCACGAAGCTCAACCGACCATTGATTGGCTCAACTGACCGCCCACTAAGCTCAACCGACCTTTGATTGGCTGAACTGACCGCCCGCTAAGCTCAACCGACCACTGATTGGCACAACTGACCGCCCACTAAGCTCAACCGACCATTGATTGGCTCAACTGCCCGCCCACTAAGCTCAACCGACCATTGATTGGCTCAACTGCCCGCCCACTAAGCTCAACCGACCATTGATTGGCTCAACTGCCCGCCCACTAAGCTCAACCAACTTTGGATTGGCTCACCTGCACGCCCACTAAGCTCAACCGACCTTTGATTGGCTGAACTGACCGCCCGCTAAGCTCAACCGACCACTGATTGGCACAACTGACCGCCCACTAAGCTCAACCGACCATTGATTGGCTGAACTGACCGCCCACTAAGCTCAACCGACCATTGATTGGCTCAACTGACCGCCCACTAAGCTCAACCGACCTTTGATGGGCTGAACTGACCGCCCACTAAGCTCAACCGACCACTGATTGGCACAACTGACCGGCCACTAAGCTCAACCGACCATTGTTATGCTAAACTGCCCGCCCACTAAGCTCAACCGACCATTGATTGGCTCCATTGACCGCCCACTAAGCTCAACCGACCATTGATTGGCTCAACTGACCGCCCATTAAGCACAACCTACCATTGATTGACTCAACTGCCCGCCAACTAAGCTCAACCGACCACTGATAGGCTCAAATGCCCGCCCATCTAAGCTCAACCGACCAATGATTGGCTCAAATGCCCGCCCATCTAAGCTTAACGGAACATTGATTGACTCAACTGACCGCCCACTAAGCTCAACCGACCAATGATTGGCTCAACTGCCCGTCCACGAAGCTCAACCGACCATTGATTGGCTCAACTGACCGCCCACTAAGCTCAACCGACCTTTGATTGGCTGAACTGACCGCCCGCTAAGCTCAACCGACCACTGATTGGCACAACTGACCGCCCACTAAGCTCAACCGACCATTGATTGTCTCAACTGCCCGCCCACTAAGCTCAACCGACCATTGATTGGCTCTACTGCCCGCCCACTAAGCTCAACCGACCAGTGATTGGCTTAACTGCCCGCCCACTAAGCTCAACCTACTTTGGATTGGCTCAACTGCACGCCCACTAAGCGCAACCGACCTTGGATTAGCTCAACTGAACGCCCACTAAGCTCAACCGACCACTGATTGGCACAACTGACCGCCCACTAAGCTCAACCGACCATTGATTGGCTGAACTGACCGCCCACTAAGCTCAACCGAAAATTGATTGGCACAACTGACCGCCCACTAAGCTCAACCGACCATTGATTTGCTCAACTAACCGCCCACTAAGCTCAACCGACCATTGTTATGCTAAACTGCCCGCCCACTAAGCTCAACCGACCATTGATTGGCTCTACTGCCCGCCCACTAAGCTCAACCGACCAGTGATTGGCTTAACTGCCCGCCCACTAAGCTCAACCAACTTTGGATTGGCTCAACTGCACGCCCACTAAGCTCAACCGACCTTGGATTAGCTCAACTGAACGCCCACTAAGCTCACCCGACCTTTGATTGGCTCAACTGCCCGCCCACTAAGCTCAACCGACTATTGATTGGCTCAACTGACCGACCATTAAGTTTAACCGACCATTCATTATTTCAACTACCCGACCACTAAGCTCAACCGACCATTGATTGGCTCAACAGCATGCCCACTACGCTGAACAGACAATTGATTGACTCAACTGCCCGCCCACTAAGCTCAAACCACCATTGATTGGCTCCACTGACCGCCCACTGAGCTCAACAGACCATTGATTGGCTCAACTGTCCGCCCACTAAGCTCAACCGACCATTGATTGGCTCAACAGCCCGCCCACTAAGCTCAACCGACCATTGATTGACTCAACTGACCGCCCACTAAGCTCAACCGACCATTGATTGGCTTAACTGCCCGCCCACTAATTTCAACCGACCATTGATTGGCTCAAATGCCCGTCCACGAAGCTCAACCGACCATTGATTATCTCAACTGACCGCCCACTAAGCCAACCGACTTTTGATTGGCTCAACTGCCCGCCCACTAAGCTCAACCGACCTTTGATTGGCTGAACTGACGCCCACTAAGCTCAACCGATCATTGATTGGCACAACTGACCGCCCACTAAGCTCAACCGACCATTCATTTGCTCAACTGACCGCCCACTAAGCTCAACCGACCATTGTTATGCTAAACTGCCCGCCCACTAAGCTCAACCGACCATTGATTGGCTCAACTGCCCGCCCACTAAGCTCAACCGACCTTTGATTGGCTCAACTGCCCTCCCACTAAGCTACACCGGCCTTTGTTTGGCTCAACTGCCTGCCCACTAAGCTCAACCGACCTTTGATTGACTCAACTGCCCGCCCACTAAGCTCACCCGACCTTTGATTGGCTCAACTGCCCGACCACTAAGCTGAACCGACCATTGATTGGCTCAACTGCCCGCCCACTAAGCTCAACCAACTTTGGATTGGCTCAACTGCACGCCCACTAAGCTCAACCGACCTTGGATTAGCTCAACTGAACGCCCACTAAGCTCAACCGGCCTTTGTTTGGCTCAACTGCCTTCCCACTAAGCTCAACCGACCTTTGATTGGCCCAAATGCCCGCCCACTAAGCTCAACCGACTATTGATTGGCTCAACTGACCGACCATTAAGTTTTACCGACCATTCATTATTTCAACTGCCCGCCCACTAAGCTCAACCGACCATTGATTGGCTCAACTGCCCGCCCACTAATCTGAACGGACCATTGATTGACTCAACTGCCCGCCCACTTAGCTCAACCGACCTTTGATTGGATCAACTGCACGTCCACTTAGCTCAACCGACCTTGGATTGGCTCAACTGCCCGCCCACTAAGCTCAACCGACCACTGATAGGCTCAAATGCCCGCCCATCTAAGTTCAACCGACCAATGATTGGCTCAAATGCCCGCCCATCTAAGCTTAACGGAACATTGATTGACTCAACTGACCGCCCACTAAGCTCAACCGACCATTGATTGGCTCTACTGACCGCCCACTAAGCTCAACCGACCATTGATTGGCTCAACTGCCCGCCCACTAAGCTCAACCGACCATTGATTGGCTCAACTGGCCGCCCACTAAGCTCAACCGACCATTGATTGGCACAACTGCCTGCCCAATAAGATCAACCGACCATGGATTGGCTCACCTGCCCGCCCACTAAGCTCAACCGACCATTGTTATGCTAAACTGCCCGCCCACTAAGCTCAACCTACCATTGATTGACTCAACTGCCCGCCCACTAAGCTCAACCGACCACTGATAGGCTCAAATGCCCGCCCATCTAAGCTCAACCGACCAATGATTGGCTCAAATGCCCGTCCACGAAGCTCAACCGACCATTGATTGGCTCAACTGACCGCCCACTAAGCTCAACCGACCTTTGATTGGCTGAACTGACCGCCCGCTAAGCTCAACCGACCACTGATTGGCACAACTGACCGCCCACTAAGCTCAACCGACCATTGATTGGCTCAACTGCCCGCCCACTAAGCTCAACCGACCATTGATTGGATCAACTGCCCGCCCACTAAGCTCAACCGACCATTGATTGGCTCAACTGCCCGCCCACTAAGCTCAACCGACCACTGATAGGCTCAATACCCGCCCATCTAAGCTCAACCGACCAATGATTGGCTCAAATGCCCGCCCATCTATGCTTAACGGAACATTGATTGACTCAACTGACCGCCCACTAAGCTCAACCGACCAGTAATTGGCTTAACTGCCCGCCCACTAATTTCAACTGACCATTGATTGGCTCAACTGCCCGTCCAAGAAGCTCAACCGACCATTGATTGGCTCAACTGCCCGCCCACTAAGCTCAACCGACCATTGATTGGCTCCATTGACCGCCCACTAAGCTCAACCGACCATTGATTGGCTCAACTGACCGCCCATTAAGCACAACCTACCATTGATTGACTCAACTGCCCGCCAACTAAGCTCAACCGACCACTGATAGGCTCAAATGCCCGCCCATCTAAGCTCAACCGACCAATGATTGGCTCAAATGCCCGCCCATCTAAGCTTATCGGAACATTGATTGACTCAACTGACCGCCCACTAAGCTCAACCGACCAATGATTGGCTCAACTGCCCGTCCACGAAGCTCAACCGACCATTGATTGACTCAACTGACCGCCCACTAAGCTCAACCGACCTTTGATTGGCTGAACTGACCGCCCGCTAAGCTCAACCGACCACTGATTGGCACAACTGACCGCCCACTAAGCTCAACCGACCATTGATTGTCTCAACTGCCCGCCCACTAAGCTCAACCGACCATTGATTGGCTCTACTGCCCGCCCACTAAGCTCAACCGACCAGTGATTGGCTTAACTGCCCGCCCACTAAGCTCAACCAACTTTGGATTGGCTCAACTGCACGCCCACTAAGCGCAACCGACCTTGGATTAGCTCAACTGAACGCCCACTAAGCTGAACCGACCACTGATTGGCACAACTGACCGCCCACTAAGCTCAACCGACCATTGATTGGCTGAACTGACCGCCCACTAAGCTCAACCGAAAATTGATTGGCACAACTGACCGCCCACTAAGCTCAACCGACCATTGATTTGCTCAACTAACCGCCCACTAAGCTCAACCGACCATTGTTATGCTAAACTGCCCGCCCACTAAGCTCAACCGACCATTGATTGGCTCTACTGCCCGCCCACTAAGCTCAACCGACCAGTGATTGGCTTAACTGCCCGCCCACTAAGCTCAACCAACTTTGGATTGGCTCAACTGCACGCCCACTAAGCTCAACCGACCTTGGATTAGCTCAACTGAACGCCCACTAAGCTCACCCGACCTTTGATTGGCTCAACTGCCCGCCCACTAAGCTCAACCGACTATTGATTGGCTCAACTGACCGACCATTAAGTTTAACCGACCATTCATTATTTCAACTACCCGACCACTAAGCTCAACCGACCATTGATTGGCTCAACAGCATGCCCACTACGCTGAACAGACAATTGATTGACTCAACTGCCCGCCCACTAAGCTCAAACCACCATTGATTGGCTCCACTGACCGCCCACTGAGCTCAACAGACCATTGATTGGCTCAACTGCCCGCCCACTAAGCTCAACCGACCATTGATTGGCTCAACAGCCCGCCCACTAAGCTCAACCGACCATTGATTGACTCAACTGACCGCCCACTAAGCTCAACCGACCATTGTTATGCTAAACTGCCCGTCCACTAAGCTCAACCGACCATTGATTGGCTCCATTGACCGCCCACTAAGCTCAACCGACCTTTGATTGGCTCAACTGCCCTCCCACTAAGCTACACCGGCCTTTGTTTGGCTCAACTGCCTGCCCACTAAGCTCAACCGACCTTTGATTGACTCAACTGCCCGCCCACTAAGCTCACCCGACCTTTGATTGGCTCAACTGCCCGACCACTAAGCTGAACCGACCATTGATTGGCTCAACTGCCCGCCCACTAAGCTCAACCAACTTTGGATTGGCTCAACTGCACGCCCACTAAGCTCAACCGACCTTGGATTAGCTCAACTGAACGCCCACTAAGCTCAACCGGCCTTTGTTTGGCTCAACTGCCTTCCCACTAAGCTCAACCGACCTTTGACTGGCCCAACTGCCCGCCCACTAAGCTCAACCGACTATTGATTGGCTCAACTGACCGACCATTAAGTTTTACCGACCATTCATTATTTCAACTGCCCGCCCACTAAGCTCAACCGACCATTGATTGGCTCAACTGCCCGCCCACTAATCTGAACGGACCATTGATTGACTCAACTGCCCGCCCACTTAGCTCAACCGACCTTTGATTGGATCAACTGCACGTCCACTTAGCTCAACCGACCTTGGATTGGCTCAACTGCCCGCCCACTAAGCTCAACCGACCACTGATAGGCTCAAATGCCCGCCCATCTAAGTTCAACCGACCAATGATTGGCTCAAATGCCCGGCCATCTAAGCTTAACGGAACATTGATTGACTCAACTGACCGCCCACTAAGCTCAACCGACCATTGATTGGCTCTACTGACCGCCCACTAAGCTCAACCGACCATTGATTGGCTCAACTGCCCGCCCACTAAGCTCAACCGACCATTGATTGGCTCAACTGGCCGCCCACTAAGCTCAACCGACCATTGATTGGCACAACTGCCTGCCCAATAAGATCAACCGACCATGGATTGGCTCACCTGCCCGCCCACTAAGCTCAACCGACCATTGTTATGCTAAACTGCCCGCCCACTAAGCTCAACCTACCATTGATTGACTCAACTGCCCGCCCACTAAGCTCAACCGACCACTGATAGGCTCAAATGCCCGCCCATCTAAGCTCAACCGACCAATGATTGGCTCAAATGCCCGCCCATCTATGCTTAACGGAACATTGATTGACTCAACTGACCGCCCACTAAGCTCAACCGGCCAGTAATTGGCTTAACTGCCCGCCCACTAATTTAAACCGACCATTGATTGGCTCAACTGCCCGTCCACGAAGCTCAACCGACCATTGATTGGCTCAACTGACCGCCCACTAAGCTCAACCGACCTTTGATTGGCTGAACTGACCGCCCGCTAAGCTCAACCGACCACTGATTGGCACAACTGACCGCCCACTAAGCTCAACCGACCATTGATTGGCTCAACTGCCCGCCCACTAAGCTCAACCGACCATTGATTGGATCAACTGCCCGCCCACTAAGCTCAACCGACCATTGATTGGCTCAACTGCCCGCCCACTAAGCTCAACCGACCACTGATAGGCTCAAATACCCGCCCATCTAAGCTCAACCGACCAATGATTGGCTCAAATGCCCGCCCATCTATGCTTAACGGAACATTGATTGACTCAACTGACCGCCCACTAAGCTCAACCGACCAGTAATTGGCTTAACTGCCCGCCCACTAATTTCAACTGACCATTGATTGGCTCAACTGCCCGTCCAAGAAGCTCAACCGACCATTGATTGGCTCAACTGCCCGCCCACTAAGCTCAACCGACCATTGATTGGCTCCATTGACCGCCGACTAAGCTCAACCGACCATTGATTGGCTCAACTGACCGCCCATTAAGCACAACCTACCATTGATTGACTCAACTGCCCGCCAACTAAGCTCAACCGACCACTGATAGGCTCAAATGCCCGCCCATCTAAGCTCAACCGACCAATGATTGGCTCAAATGCCCGCCCATCTAAGCTTAACGGAACATTGATTGACTCAACTGACCGCCCACTAAGCTCAACCGACCAATGATTGGCTCAACTGCCCGTCCACGAAGCTCAACCGACCATTGATTGGCTCAACTGACCGCCCACTAAGCTCAACCGACCTTTGATTGGCTGAACTGACCGCCCGCTAAGCT
Source organism: Uloborus diversus (assembly GCF_026930045.1). NCBI lineage: Eukaryota > Metazoa > Arthropoda > Arachnida > Araneae > Uloboridae > Uloborus > Uloborus diversus. The sequence goes on from NW_026557791.1 coordinate 25,495, forward strand.
CAACCGACCACTGATTGGCACAACTGACCGCCCACTAAGCTCAACCGACCATTGATTGTCTCAACTGCCCGCCCACTAAGCTCAACCGACCATTGATTGGCTCTACTGCCCGCCCACTAAGCTCAACCGACCAGTGATTGGCTTAACTGCCCGCCCACTAAGCTCAACCAACTTTGGATTGGCTCAACTGCACGCCCACTAAGCGCAACCGACCTTGGATTAGCTCAACTGAACGCCCACTAAGCTGAACCGACCACTGATTGGCACAACTGACCGCCCACTAAGCTCAACCGACCATTGATTGGCTGAACTGACCGCCCACTAAGCTCAACCGAAAATTGATTGGCACAACTGACCGCCCACTAAGCTCAACCGACCATTGATTTGCTCAACTAACCGCCCACTAAGCTCAACCGACCATTGTTATGCTAAACTGCCCGCCCACTAAGCTCAACCGACCATTGATTGGCTCTACTGCCCGCCCACTAAGCTCAACCGACCAGTGATTGGCTTAACTGCCCGCCCACTAAGCTCAACCAACTTTGGATTGGCTCAACTGCACGCCCACTAAGCTCAACCGACCTTGGATTAGCTCAACTGAACGCCCACTAAGCTCACCCGACCTTTGATTGGCTCAACTGCCCGCCCACTAAGCCCAACCGACTATTGATTGGCTCAACTGACCGACCATTAAGTTTAACCGACCATTCATTATTTCAACTACCCGACCACTAAGCTCAACCGACCATTGATTGGCTCAACAGCATGCCCACTACGCTGAACATACAATTGATTGACTCAACTGCCCGCCCACTAAGCTCAAACCACCATTGATTGGCTCCACTGACCGCCCACTGAGCTCAACAGACCATTGATTGGCTCAACTGCCCGCCCACTAAGCTCAACCGACCATTGATTGGCTCAACAGCCCGCCCACTAAGCTCAACCGACCATTGATTGACTCAACTGACCGCCCACTAAGCTCAACCGACCATTGATTGGCTTAACTGCCCGCCCACTAATTTCAACCGACCATTGATTGGCTCAAATGCCCGTCCACGAAGCTCAACCGACCATTGATTATCTCAACTGACCGCCCACTAAGCCAACCGACTTTTGATTGGCTCAACTGCCCGCCCACTAAGCTCAACCGACCTTTGATTGGCTGAACTGACGCCCACTAAGCTCAACCGATCATTGATTGGCACAACTGACCGCCCACTAAGCTCAACCGACCATTCATTTGCTCAACTGACCGCCCACTAAGCTCAACCGACCATTGTTATGCTAAACTGCCCGCCCACTAAGCTCAACCGACCATTGATTGGCTCCATTGACCGCCCACTAAGCTCAACCGACCTTTGATTGGCTCAACTGCCCGCCCACTAAGCTCAACCGACCTTTGATTGGCTCAACTGCCCTCCCACTAAGCTACACCGGCCTTTGTTTGGCTCAACTGCCTGCCCACTAAGCTCAACCGACCTTTGATTGACTCAACTGCCCGCCCACTAAGCTCACCCGACCTTTGATTGGCTCAACTGCCCGACCACTAAGCTGAACCGACCATTGATTGGCTCAACTGCCCGCCCACTAAGCTCAACCAACTTTGGATTGGCTCAACTGCACGCCCACTAAGCTCAACCGACCTTGGATTAGCTCAACTGAACGCCCACTAAGCTCAACCGGCCTTTGTTTGGCTCAACTGCCTTCCCACTAAGCTCAACCGACCTTTGATTGGCCCAAATGCCCGCCCACTAAGCTCAACCGACTATTGATTGGCTCAACTGACCGACCATTAAGTTTTACCGACCATTCATTATTTCAACTGCCCGCCCACTAAGCTCAACCGACCATTGATTGGCTCAACTGCCCGCCCACTAATCTGAACGGACCATTGATTGACTCAACTGCCCGCCCACTTAGCTCAACCGACCTTTGATTGGATCAACTGCACGTCCACTTAGCTCAACCGACCTTGGATTGGCTCAACTGCCCGCCCACTAAGCTCAACCGACCACTGATAGGCTCAAATGCCCGCCCATCTAAGTTCAACCGACCAATGATTGGCTCAAATGCCCGCCCATCTAAGCTTAACGGAACATTGATTGACTCAACTGACCGCCCACTAAGCTCAACCGACCATTGATTGGCTCTACTGACCGCCCACTAAGCTCAACCGACCATTGATTGGCTCAACTGCCCGCCCACTAAGCTCAACCGACCATTGATTGGCTCAACTGGCCGCCCACTAAGCTCAACCGACCATTGATTGGCACAACTGCCTGCCCAATAAGATCAACCGACCATGGATTGGCTCACCTGCCCGCCCACTAAGCTCAACCGACCATTGTTATGCTAAACTGCCCGCCCACTAAGCTCAACCTACCATTGATTGACTCAACTGCCCGCCCACTAAGCTCAACCGACCACTGATAGGCTCAAATGCCCGCCCATCTAAGCTCAACCGACCAATGATTGGCTCAAATGCCCGTCCACGAAGCTCAACCGACCATTGATTGGCTCAACTGACCGCCCACTAAGCTCAACCGACCTTTGATTGGCTGAACTGACCGCCCGCTAAGCTCAACCGACCACTGATTGGCACAACTGACCGCCCACTAAGCTCAACCGACCATTGATTGGCTCAACTGCCCGCCCACTAAGCTCAACCGACCATTGATTGGATCAACTGCCCGCCCACTAAGCTCAACCGACCATTGATTGGCTCAACTGCCCGCCCACTAAGCTCAACCGACCACTGATAGGCTCAATACCCGCCCATCTAAGCTCAACCGACCAATGATTGGCTCAAATGCCCGCCCATCTATGCTTAACGGAACATTGATTGACTCAACTGACCGCCCACTAAGCTCAACCGACCAGTAATTGGCTTAACTGCCCGCCCACTAATTTCAACTGACCATTGATTGGCTCAACTGCCCGTCCAAGAAGCTCAACCGACCATTGATTGGCTCAACTGCCCGCCCACTAAGCTCAACCGACCATTGATTGGCTCCATTGACCGCCCACTAAGCTCAACCGACCATTGATTGGCTCAACTGACCGCCCATTAAGCACAACCTACCATTGATTGACTCAACTGCCCGCCAACTAAGCTCAACCGACCACTGATAGGCTCAAATGCCCGCCCATCTAAGCTCAACCGACCAATGATTGGCTCAAATGCCCGCCCATCTAAGCTTATCGGAACATTGATTGACTCAACTGACCGCCCACTAAGCTCAACCGACCAATGATTGGCTCAACTGCCCGTCCACGAAGCTCAACCGACCATTGATTGACTCAACTGACCGCCCACTAAGCTCAACCGACCTTTGATTGGCTGAACTGACCGCCCGCTAAGCTCAACCGACCACTGATTGGCACAACTGACCGCCCACTAAGCTCAACCGACCATTGATTGTCTCAACTGCCCGCCCACTAAGCTCAACCGACCATTGATTGGCTCTACTGCCCGCCCACTAAGCTCAACCGACCAGTGATTGGCTTAACTGCCCGCCCACTAAGCTCAACCAACTTTGGATTGGCTCAACTGCACGCCCACTAAGCGCAACCGACCTTGGATTAGCTCAACTGAACGCCCACTAAGCTGAACCGACCACTGATTGGCACAACTGACCGCCCACTAAGCTCAACCGACCATTGATTGGCTGAACTGACCGCCCACTAAGCTCAACCGAAAATTGATTGGCACAACTGACCGCCCACTAAGCTCAACCGACCATTGATTGGCTCAACTGCCCGCCCACTAAGCTCAACCGACCATTGATTGGCTCAACTGGCCGCCCACTAAGCTCAACCGACCATTGATTGGCACAACTGCCTGCCCAATAAGATCAACCGACCATGGATTGGCTCACCTGCCCGCCCACTAAGCTCAACCGACCATTGTTATGCTAAACTGCCCGCCCACTAAGCTCAACCTACCATTGATTGACTCAACTGCCCGCCCACTAAGCTCAACCGACCACTGATAGGCTCAAATGCCCGCCCATCTAAGCTCAACCGACCAATGATTGGCTCAAATGCCCGCCCATCTATGCTTAACGGAACATTGATTGACTCAACTGACCGCCCACTAAGCTCAACCGACCAGTAATTGGCTTAACTTCCCGCCCACTAATTTAAACCGACCATTGATTGGCTCAACTGCCCGTCCACGAAGCTCAACCGACCATTGATTGGCTCAACTGACCGCCCACTAAGCTCAACCGACCTTTGATTGGCTGAACTGACCGCCCGCTAAGCTCAACCGACCACTGATTGGCACAACTGACCGCCCACTAAGCTCAACCGACCATTGATTGGCTCAACTGCCCGCCCACTAAGCTCAACCGACCATTGATTGGATCAACTGCCCGCCCACTAAGCTCAACCGACCATTGATTGGCTCAACTGCCCGCCCACTAAGCTCAACCGACCACTGATAGGCTCAAATACCCGCCCATCTAAGCTCAACCGACCAATGATTGGCTCAAATGCCCGCCCATCTATGCTTAACGGAGTACTGATTGACTCAACTGACCGCCCACTAAGCTCAACCGACCAGTAATTGGCTTAACTGCCCGCCCACTAATTTCAACTGACCATTGATTGGCTCAACTGCCCGTCCAAGAAGCTCAACCGACCATTGATTGGCTCAACTGCCCGCCCACTAAGCTCAACCGACCATTGATTGGCTCCATTGACCGCCGACTAAGCTCAACCGACCATTGATTGGCTCAACTGACCGCCCATTAAGCACAACCTACCATTGATTGACTCAACTGCCCGCCAACTAAGCTCAACCGACCACTGATAGGCTCAAATGCCCGCCCATCTAAGCTCAACCGACCAATGATTGGCTCAAATGCCCGCCCATCTAAGCTTAACGGAACATTGATTGACTCAACTGACCGCCCACTAAGCTCAACCGACCAATGATTGGCTCAACTGCCCGTCCACGAAGCTCAACCGACCATTGATTGGCTCAACTGACCGCCCACTAAGCTCAACCGACCTTTGATTGGCTGAACTGACCGCCCGCTAAGCTCAACCGACCACTGATTGGCACAACTGACCGCCCACTAAGCTCAACCGACCATTGATTGTCTCAACTGCCCGCCCACTAAGCTCAACCGACCATTGATTGGCTCTACTGCCCGCCCACTAAGCTCAACCGACCAGTGATTGGCTTAACTGCCCGCCCACTAAGCTCAACCAACTTTGGATTGGCTCAACTGCACGCCCACTAAGCGCAACCGACCTTGGATTAGCTCAACTGAACGCCCACTAAGCTGAACCGACCACTGATTGGCACAACTGACCGCCCACTAAGCTCAACCGACCATTGATTGGCTGAACTGACCGCCCACTAAGCTCAACCGAAAATTGATTGGCACAACTGACCGCCCACTAAGCTCAACCGACCATTGATTTGCTCAACTAACCGCCCACTAAGCTCAACCGACCATTGTTATGCTAAACTGCCCGCCCACTAAGCTCAACCGACCATTGATTGGCTCTACTGCCCGCCCACTAAGCTCAACCGACCAGTGATTGGCTTAACTGCCCGCCCACTAAGCTCAACCAACTTTGGATTGGCTCAACTGCACGCCCACTAAGCTCAACCGACCTTGGATTAGCTCAACTGAACGCCCACTAAGCTCACCCGACCTTTGATTGGCTCAACTGCCCGCCCACTAAGCCCAACCGACTATTGATTGGCTCAACTGACCGACCATTAAGTTTAACCGACCATTCATTATTTCAACTACCCGACCACTAAGCTCAACCGACCATTGATTGGCTCAACAGCATGCCCACTACGCTGAACAGACAATTGATTGACTCAACTGCCCGCCCACTAAGCTCAAACCACCATTGATTGGCTCCACTGACCGCCCACTGAGCTCAACAGACCATTGATTGGCTCAACTGCCCGCCCACTAAGCTCAACCGACCATTGATTGGCTCAACAGCCCGCCCACTAAGCTCAACCGACCATTGATTGACTCAACTGACCGCCCACTAAGCTCAACCGACCATTGATTGGCTTAACTGCCCGCCCACTAATTTCAACCGACCATTGATTGGCTCAAATGCCCGTCCACGAAGCTCAACCGACCATTGATTATCTCAACTGACCGCCCACTAAGCCAACCGACTTTTGATTGGCTCAACTGCCCGCCCACTAAGCTCAACCGACCTTTGATTGGCTGAACTGACGCCCACTAAGCTCAACCGATCATTGATTGGCACAACTGACCGCCCACTATGCTCAACCGACCATTCATTTGCTCAACTGACCGCCCACTAAGCTCAACCGACCATTGTTATGCTAAACTGCCCGCCCACTAAGCTCAACCGACCATTGATTGGCTCCATTGACCGCCCACTAAGCTCAACCGACCTTTGATTGGCTCAACTGCCCGCCCACTAAGCTCAACCGACCTTTGATTGGCTCAACTGCCCTCCCACTAAGCTACACCGGCCTTTGTTTGGCTCAACTGCCTGCCCACTAAGCTCAACCGACCTTTGATTGACTCAACTGCCCGCCCACTAAGCTCACCCGACCTTTGATTGGCTCAACTGCCCGACCACTAAGCTGAACCGACCATTGATTGGCTCAACTGCCCGCCCACTAAGCTCAACCAACTTTGGATTGGCTCAACTGCACGCCCACTAAGCTCAACCGACCTTGGATTAGCTCAACTGAACGCCCACTAAGCTCAACCGGCCTTTGTTTGGCTCAACTGCCTTCCCACTAAGCTCAACCGACCTTTGATTGGCCCAAATGCCCGCCCACTAAGCTCAACCGACTATTGATTGGCTCAACTGACCGACCATTAAGTTTTACCGACCATTCATTATTTCAACTGCCCGCCCACTAAGCTCAACCGACCATTGATTGGCTCAACTGCCCGCCCACTAATCTGAACGGACCATTGATTGACTCAACTGCCCGCCCACTTAGCTCAACCGACCTTTGATTGGATCAACTGCACGTCCACTTAGCTCAACCGACCTTGGATTGGCTCAACTGCCCGCCCACTAAGCTCAACCGACCACTGATAGGCTCAAATGCCCGCCCATCTAAGTTCAACCGACCAATGATTGGCTCAAATGCCCGCCCATCTAAGCTTAACGGAACATTGATTGACTCAACTGACCGCCCACTAAGCTCAACCGACCATTGATTGGCTCTACTGACCGCCCACTAAGCTCAACCGACCATTGATTGGCTCAACTGCCCGCCCACTAAGCTCAACCGACCATTGATTGGCTCAACTGGCCGCCCACTAAGCTCAACCGACCATTGATTGGCACAACTGCCTGCCCAATAAGATCAACCGACCATGGATTGGCTCACCTGCCCGCCCACTAAGCTCAACCGACCATTGTTATGCTAAACTGCCCGCCCACTAAGCTCAACCTACCATTGATTGACTCAACTGCCCGCCCACTAAGCTCAACCGACCACTGATAGGCTCAAATGCCCGCCCATCTAAGCTCAACCGACCAATGATTGGCTCAAATGCCCGTCCACGAAGCTCAACCGACCATTGATTGGCTCAACTGACCGCCCACTAAGCTCAACCGACCTTTGATTGGCTGAACTGACCGCCCGCTAAGCTCAACCGACCACTGATTGGCACAACTGACCGCCCACTAAGCTCAACCGACCATTGATTGGCTCAACTGCCCGCCCACTAAGCTCAACCGACCATTGATTGGATCAACTGCCCGCCCACTAAGCTCAACCGACCATTGATTGGCTCAACTGCCCGCCCACTAAGCTCAACCGACCACTGATAGGCTCAATACCCGCCCATCTAAGCTCAACCGACCAATGATTGGCTCAAATGCCCGCCCATCTATGCTTAACGGAACATTGATTGACTCAACTGACCGCCCACTAAGCTCAACCGACCAGTAATTGGCTTAACTGCCCGCCCACTAATTTCAACTGACCATTGATTGGCTCAACTGCCCGTCCAAGAAGCTCAACCGACCATTGATTGGCTCAACTGCCCGCCCACTAAGCTCAACCGACCATTGATTGGCTCCATTGACCGCCCACTAAGCTCAACCGACCATTGATTGGCTCAACTGACCGCCCATTAAGCACAACCTACCATTGATTGACTCAACTGCCCGCCAACTAAGCTCAACCGACCACTGATAGGCTCAAATGCCCGCCCATCTAAGCTCAACCGACCAATGATTGGCTCAAATGCCCGCCCATCTAAGCTTATCGGAACATTGATTGACTCAACTGACCGCCCACTAAGCTCAACCGACCAATGATTGGCTCAACTGCCCGTCCACGAAGCTCAACCGACCATTGATTGACTCAACTGACCGCCCACTAAGCTCAACCGACCTTTGATTGGCTGAACTGACCGCCCGCTAAGCTCAACCGACCACTGATTGGCACAACTGACCGCCCACTAAGCTCAACCGACCATTGATTGTCTCAACTGCCCGCCCACTAAGCTCAACCGACCATTGATTGGCTCTACTGCCCGCCCACTAAGCTCAACCGACCAGTGATTGGCTTAACTGCCCGCCCACTAAGCTCAACCAACTTTGGATTGGCTCAACTGCACGCCCACTAAGCGCAACCGACCTTGGATTAGCTCAACTGAACGCCCACTAAGCTGAACCGACCACTGATTGGCACAACTGACCGCCCACTAAGCTCAACCGACCATTGATTGGCTGAACTGACCGCCCACTAAGCTCAACCGAAAATTGATTGGCACAACTGACCGCCCACTAAGCTCAACCGACCATTGATTTGCTCAACTAACCGCCCACTAAGCTCAACCGACCATTGTTATGCTAAACTGCCCGCCCACTAAGCTCAACCGACCATTGATTGGCTCTACTGCCCGCCCACTAAGCTCAACCGACCAGTGATTGGCTTAACTGCCCGCCCACTAAGCTCAACCAACTTTGGATTGGCTCAACTGCACGCCCACTAAGCTCAACCGACCTTGGATTAGCTCAACTGAACGCCCACTAAGCTCACCCGACCTTTGATTGGCTCAACTGCCCGCCCACTAAGCTCAACCGACTATTGATTGGCTCAACTGACCGACCATTAAGTTTAACCGACCATTCATTATTTCAACTACCCGACCACTAAGCTCAACCGACCATTGATTGGCTCAACAGCATGCCCACTACGCTGAACAGACAATTGATTGACTCAACTGCCCGCCCACTAAGCTCAAACCACCATTGATTGGCTCCACTGACCGCCCACTGAGCTCAACAGACCATTGATTGGCTCAACTGCCCGCCCACTAAGCTCAACCGACCATTGATTGGCTCAACAGCCCGCCCACTAAGCTCAACCGACCATTGATTGACTCAACTGACCGCCCACTAAGCTCAACCGACCATTGTTATGCTAAACTGCCCGTCCACTAAGCTCAACCGACCATTGATTGGCTCCATTGACCGCCCACTAAGCTCAACCGACCTTTGATTGGCTCAACTGCCCTCCCACTAAGCTACACCGGCCTTTGTTTGGCTCAACTGCCTGCCCACTAAGCTCAACCGACCTTTGATTGACTCAACTGCCCGCCCACTAAGCTCACCCGACCTTTGATTGGCTCAACTGCCCGACCACTAAGCTGAACCGACCATTGATTGGCTCAACTGCCCGCCCACTAAGCTCAACCAACTTTGGATTGGCTCAACTGCACGCCCACTAAGCTCAACCGACCTTGGATTAGCTCAACTGAACGCCCACTAAGCTCAACCGGCCTTTGTTTGGCTCAACTGCCTTCCCACTAAGCTCAACCGACCTTTGACTGGCCCAACTGCCCGCCCACTAAGCTCAACCGACTATTGATTGGCTCAACTGACCGACCATTAAGTTTTACCGACCATTCATTATTTCAACTGCCCGCCCACTAAGCTCAACCGACCATTGATTGGCTCAACTGCCCGCCCACTTATCTGAACGGACCATTGATTGACTCAACTGCCCGCCCACTTAGCTCAACCGACCTTTGATTGGATCAACTGCATGTCCACTTAGCTCAACCGACCTTGGATTGGCTCAACTGCCCGCCCACTAAGCTCAACCGACCACTGATAGGCTCAAATGCCCGCCCATCTAAGTTCAACCGACCAATGATTGGCTCAAATGCCCGGCCATCTAAGCTTAACGGAACATTGATTGACTCAACTGACCGCCCACTAAGCTCAACCGACCTTTGATGGGCTGAACTGACCGCCCACTAAGCTCAACCGACCACTGATTGGCACAACTGACCGGCCACTAAGCTCAACCGACCATTGTTATGCTAAACTGCCCGCCCACTAAGCTCAACCGACCATTGATTGGCTCCATTGACCGCCCACTAAGCTCAACCGACCATTGATTGGCTCAACTGACCGCCCATTAAGCACAACCTACCATTGATTGACTCAACTGCCCGCCAACTAAGCTCAACCGACCACTGATAGGCTCAAATGCCCGCCCATCTAAGCTCAACCGACCAATGATTGGCTCAAATGCCCGCCCATCTAAGCTTAACGGAACATTGATTGACTCAACTGACCGCCCACTAAGCTCAACCGACCAATGATTGGCTCAACTGCCCGTCCACGAAGCTCAACCGACCATTGATTGGCTCAACTGACCGCCCACTAAGCTCAACCGACCTTTGATTGGCTGAACTGACCGCCCGCTAAGCTCAACCGACCACTGATTGGCACAACTGACCGCCCACTAAGCTCAACCGACCATTGATTTGTCTCAACTGCCCGCCCACTAAGCTCAACCGACCATTGATTGGCTCTACTGCCCGCCCACTAAGCTCAACCGACCAGTGATTGGCTTAACTGCCCGCCCACTAAGCTCAACCTACTTTGGATTGGCTCAACTGCACGCCCACTAAGCGCAACCGACCTTGGATTAGCTCAACTGAACGCCCACTAAGCTCAACCGACCACTGATTGGCACAACTGACCGCCCACTAAGCTCAACCGACCCATTGATTGGCTGAACTGACCGCCCACTAAGCTCAACCGAAAATTGATTGGCACAACTGACCGCCCACTAAGCTCAACCGACCATTGATTTGCTCAACTAACCGCCCACTAAGCTCAACCGACCATTGTTATGCTAAACTGCCCGCCCACTAAGCTCAACCGACCATTGATTGGCTCTACTGCCCGCCCACTAAGCTCAACCGACCAGTGATTGGCTTAACTGCCCGCCCACTAAGCTCAACCAACTTTGGATTGGCTCAACTGCACGCCCACTAAGCTCAACCGACCTTGGATTAGCTCAACTGAACGCCCACTAAGCTCACCCGACCTTTGATTGGCTCAACTGCCCGCCCACTAAGCTCAACCGACTATTGATTGGCTCAACTGACCGACCATTAAGTTTAACCGACCATTCATTATTTCAACTACCCGACCACTAAGCTCAACCGACCATTGATTGGCTCAACAGCATGCCCACTACGCTGAACAGACAATTGATTGACTCAACTGCCCGCCCACTAAGCTCAAACCACCATTGATTGGCTCCACTGACCGCCCACTGAGCTCAACAGACCATTGATTGGCTCAACTGCCCGTCCACTAAGCTCAACCGACCATTGATTGGCTCAACAGCCCGCCCACTAAGCTCAACCGACCATTGATTGACTCAACTGACCCGCCCACTAAGCTCAACCGACCATTGATTGGCTTAACTGCCCGCCCACTAATTTCAACCGACCATTGATTGGCTCAAATGCCCGTCCACGAAGCTCAACCGACCATTGATTATCTCAACTGACCGCCCCACTAAGCCAACCGACTTTTGATTGGCTCAACTGCCCGCCCACTAAGCTCAACCGACCTTTGATTGGCTGAACTGACGCCCACTAAGCTCAACCGATCATTGATTGGCACAACTGACCGCCCACTAAGCTCAACCGACCATTCATTTGCTCAACTGACCGCCCACTAAGCTCAACCGACCATTGTTATGCTAAACTGCCCGCCCACTAAGCTCAACCGACCATTGATTGGCTCCATTGACCGCCCACTAAGCTCAACCGACCTTTGATTGGCTCAACTGCCCGCCCACTAAGCTCAACCGACCTTTGATTGGCTCAACTGCCCTCCCACTAAGCTACACCGGCCTTTGCTTGGCTCAACTGCCTGCCCACTAAGCTCAACCGACCTTTGATTGACTCAACTGCCCGCCCACTAAGCTCACCCGACCTTTGATTGGCTCAACTGCCCGACCACTAAGCTGAACCGACCATTGATTGGCTCAACTGCCCGCCCACTAAGCTCAACCAACTTTGGATTGGCTCAACTGCACGCCCACTAAGCTCAACCGACCTTGGATTAGCTCAACTGAACGCCCACTAAGCTCAACCGGCCTTTGTTTGGCTCAACTGCCTTCCCACTAAGCTCAACCGACCTTTGATTGGCCCAACTGCCCGCCCACTAAGCTCAACCGACTATTGATTGGCTCAACTGACCGACCATTAAGTTTTACCGACCATTCATTATTTCAACTGCCCGCCCACTAAGCTCAACCGACCATTGATTGACTCAACTGCCCGCCCACTAATCTGAACGGACCATTGATTGACTCAACTGCCCGCCCACTTAGCTCAACCGACCTTTGATTGGATCAACTGCACGTCCACTTAGCTCAACCGACCTTGGATTGGCTCAACTGCCCGCCCACTAAGCTCAACCGACCACTGATAGGCTCAAATGCCCGCCCATCTAAGTTCAACCGACCAATGATTGGCTCAAATGCCCGCCCATCTAAGCTTAACGGAACATTGATTGACTCAACTGACCGCCCACTAAGCTCAACCGACCATTGATTGGCTCTACTGACCGCCCACTAAGCTCAACCGACCATTAATTGGCTCAACTGCCCGCCCACTAAGCTCAACCGACCATTGATTGGCTCAACTGGCCGCCCACTAAGCTCAACCGACCATTGATTGGCACAACTGCCTGCCCAATAAGATCAACCGACCATGGATTGGCTCACCTGCCCGCCCACTAAGCTCAACCGACCATTGTTATGCTAAACTGCCCGCCCACTAAGCTCAACCTACCATTGATTGACTCAACTGCCCGCCCACTAAGCTCAACCGACCACTGATAGGCTCAAATGCCCGCCCATCTAAGCTCAACCGACCAATGATTGGCTCAAATGCCCGCCCATCTATGCTTAACGGAACATTGATTGACTCAACTGACCGCCCACTAAGCTCAACCGACCAATGATTGGCTCAACTGCCCGTCCACGAAGCTCAACCGACCATTGATTGGCTCAACTGACCGCCCACTAAGCTCAACCGACCTTTGATTGGCTGAACTGACCGCCCGCTAAGCTCAACCGACCACTGATTGGCACAACTGACCGCCCACTAAGCTCAACCGACCATTGATTGTCTCAACTGCCCGCCCACTAAGCTCAACCGACCATTGATTGGCTCTACTGCCCGCCCACTAAGCTCAACCGACCAGTGATTGGCTTAACTACCCGCCCACTAAGCTCAACCAACTTTGGATTGGCTCAACTGCACGCCCACTAAGCGCAACCGACCTTGGATTAGCTCAACTGAACGCCCACTAAGCTGAACCGACCACTGATTGGCACAACTGACCGCCCACTAAGCTCAACCGACCATTGATTGGCTGAACTGACCGCCCACTAAGCTCAACCGAAAATTGATTGGCACAACTGACCGCCCACTAAGCTCAACCGACCATTGATTTGCTCAACTAACCGCCCACTAAGCTCAACCGACCATTGTTATGCTAAACTGCCCGCCCACTAAGCTCAACCGACCATTGATTGGCTCTACTGCCCGCCCACTAAGCTCAACCGACCAGTGATTGGCTTAACTGCCCGCCCACTAAGCTCAACCAACTTTGGATTGGCTCAACTGCACGCCCACTAAGCTCAACCGACCTTGGATTAGCTCAACTGAACGCCCACTAAGCTCACCCGACCTTTGATTGGCTCAACTGCCCGCCCACTAAGCTCAACCGACTATTGATTGGCTCAACTGACCGACCATTAAGTTTAACCGACCATTCATTATTTCAACTACCCGACCACTAAGCTCAACCGACCATTGATTGGCTCAACAGCATGCCCACTACGCTGAACAGACAATTGATTGACTCAACTGCCCGCCCACTAAGCTCAAACCACCATTGATTGGCTCCACTGACCGCCCACTGAGCTCAACAGACCATTGATTGGCTCAACTGCCCGCCCACTAAGCTCAACCGACCATTGATTGACTCAACTGACCGCCCACTAAGCTCAACCGACCATTGATTGGCTTAACTGCCCGCCCACTAATTTCAACCGACCATTGATTGGCTCAAATGCCCGTCCACGAAGCTCAACCGACCATTGATTATCTCAACTGACCGCCCACTAAGCCAACCGACTTTTGATTGGCTCAACTGCCCGCCCACTAAGCTCAACCGACCTTTGATTGGCTGAACTGACGCCCACTAAGCTCAACCGATCATTGATTGGCACAACTGACCGCCCACTAAGCTCAACCGACCATTCATTTGCTCAACTGACCGCCCACTAAGCTCAACCGACCATTGTTATGCTAAACTGCCCGCCCACTAAGCTCAACCGACCATTGATTGGCTCCATTGACCGCCCACTAAGCTCAACCGACCTTTGATTGGCTCAACTGCCCGCCCACTAAGCTCAACCGACCTTTGATTGGCTCAACTGCCCTCCCACTAAGCTACACCGGCCTTTGCTTGGCTCAACTGCCCGCCCACTAAGCTCAACCAACTTTGGATTGGCTCAACTGCACGCCCACTAAGCTCAACCGACCTTGGATTAGCTCAACTGAACGCCCACTAAGCTCAACCGGCCTTTGTTTGGCTCAACTGCCTTCCCACTAAGCTCAACCGACCTTTGATTGGCCCAACTGCCCGCCCACTAAGCTCAACCGACTATTGATTGGCTCAACTGACCGACCATTAAGTTTTACCGACCATTCATTATTTCAACTGCCCGCCCACTAAGCTCAACCGACCATTGATTGGCTCAACTGCCCGCCCACTAATCTGAACGGACCATTGATTGACTCAACTGCCCGCCCACTTAGCTCAACCGACCTTTGATTGGATCAACTGCACGTCCACTTAGCTCAACCGACCTTGGATTGGCTCAACTGCCCGCCCACTAAGCTCAACCGACCACTGATAGGCTCAAATGCCCGCCCATCTAAGTTCAACCGACCAATGATTGGCTCAAATGCCCGCCCATCTAAGCTTAACGGAACATTGATTGACTCAACTGACCGCCCACTAAGCTCAACCGACCATTGATTGGCTCTACTGACCGCCCACTAAGCTCAACCGACCATTAATTGGCTCAACTGCCCGCCCACTAAGCTCAACCGACCATTGATTGGCTCAACTGGCCGCCCACTAAGCTCAACCGACCATTGATTGGCACAACTGCCTGCCCAATAAGATCAACCGACCATGGATTGGCTCACCTGCCCGCCCACTAAGCTCAACCGACCATTGTTATGCTAAACTGCCCGCCCACTAAGCTCAACCTACCATTGATTGACTCAACTGCCCGCCCACTAAGCTCAACCGACCACTGATAGGCTCAAATGCCCGCCCATCTAAGCTCAACCGACCAATGATTGGCTCAAATGCCCGCCCATCTATGCTTAACGGAACATTGATTGACTCAACTGACCGCCCACTAAGCTCAACCGACCAGTAATTGGCTTAACTGCCCGCCCACTAATTTCAACCGACCATTGATTGGCTCAACTGCCCGTCCACGAAGCTCAACCGACCATTGATTGGCTCAACTGACCGCCCACTAAGCTCAACCGACCTTTGATTGGCTGAACTGACCGCCCGCTAAGCTCAACCGACCACTGATTGGCACAACTGACCGCCCACTAAGCTCAACCGACCATTGATTGGCTCAACTGCCCGCCCACTAAGCTCAACCGACCATTGATTGGATCAACTGCCCGCCCACTAAGCTCAACCGACCATTGATTGGCTCAACTGCCCGCCCACTAAGCTCAACCGACCACTGATAGGCTCAAATACCCGCCCATCTAAGCTCAACCGACCAATGATTGGCTCAAATGCCCGCCCATCTATGCTTAACGGAACATTGATTGACTCAACTGACCGCCCACTAAGCTCAACCGACCAGTAATTGGCTTAACTGCCCGCCCACTAATTTCAACTGACCATTGATTGGCTCAACTGCCCGTCCAAGAAGCTCAACCGACCATTGATTGGCTCAACTGACCGCCCACTAAGCTCAACCGACCTTTGATTGGCTGAACTGACCGCCCGCTAAGCTCAACCGACCACTGATTGGCACAACTGACCGCCCACTAAGCTCAACCGACCATTGATTGGCTCAACTGCCAGCCCACTAAGCTCAACCGACCATTGATTGGCTCAACTACCCGCCCACTAAGCTCAACCGACCATTGATTGGCTCAACTGACCGCCCACTAAGCTCAACCAACTTTGGATTGGCTCAACTGCCCGCCCACTGAGCTCAACCGACCATTGATTGGCTCAACTGCCCGCCCACTAATCTGAACGGACCATTGATTGACTCAACTGCCCGCCCACTTAGCTCAACCGACCTTTGATTGGATCAACTGCACGTCCACTTAGCTCAACCGACCTTGGATTGGCTCAACTGCCCGCCCACTAAGCTCAACCGACCATTGATTGGCTCAACTGACCGTCCATTAAGCTCAACCTACCATTGATAACTCAACTGCCCGCCCACTAAGCTCAACCGACCACTGATAGGCTCAAATGCCCGCCCATCTAAGTTCAACCGACCAATGATTGGCTCAAATGCCCGCCCATCTAAGCTTAACGGAACATTGACTGACTCAACTGACCGCCCACTAAGCTCAACCGACCAGTAATTGGCTTAACTGCCCGCCCACTAATTTCAACCGACCATTGATTGGCTCAACTGCCCGTCCACGAAGCTCAACCGACCATTGATTGGCTCAACTGACCGCCCACTAAGCTCAACCGACCTTTGATTGGCTGAACTGACCGCCCGCTAAGCTCAACCGACCACTGATTGGCACAACTGACCGCCCACTAAGCTCAACCGACCATTGATTGGCTCAACTGCCCGCCCACTAAGCTCAACCGACCATTGATTGGATCAACTGCCCGCCCACTAAGCTCAACCGACCATTGATTGGCTCAACTGCCCGCCCACTAAGCTCAACCGACCACTGATAGGCTCAAATACCCGCCCATCTAAGCTCAACCGACCAATGATTGGCTCAAATGCCCGCCCATCTATGCTTAACGGAACATTGATTGACTCAACTGACCGCCCACTAAGCTCAACCGACCAGTAATTGGCTTAACTGCCCGCCCACTAATTTCAACTGACCATTGATTGGCTCAACTGCCGGTCCAAGAAGCTCAACCGACCATTGATTGGCTCAACTGACCGCCCACTAAGCTCAACCGACCTTTGATTGGCTGAACGGACCGCCCGCTAAGCTCAACCGACCACTGATTGGCACAACTGACCGCCCACTAAGCTCAACCGACCATTGATTGGCTCAACTGCCAGCCCACTAAGCTCAACCGACCATTGATTGGCTCAACTACCCGCCCACTAAGCTCAACCGACCATTGATTGGCTCAACTGACCGCCCACTAAGCTCAACCAACTTTGGATTGGCTCAACTGCCCGCCCACTGAGCTCAACCGACCATTGATTGGCTCAACTGCCCGCCCACTAATCTGAACGGACCATTGATTGACTCAACTGCCCGCCCACTTAGCTCAACCGACCTTTGATTGGATCAACTGCACGTCCACTTAGCTCAACCGACCTTGGATTGGCTCAACTGCCCGCCCACTAAGCTCAACCGACCATTGATTGGCTCAACTGACCGTCCATTAAGCTCAACCTACCATTGATAACTCAACTGCCCGCCCACTAAGCTCAACCGACCACTGATAGGCTCAAATGATCGCCCATCTAAGTTCAACCGACCAATGATTGGCTCAAATGCCCGCCCATCTAAGCTTAACGGAACATTAATTGACTCAACTGACCGCCCACTAAGCTCAACCGAACAGTAATTGGCTTAACTGCCCGCCCACTAATTTCAACCGACCATTGATTGGCTCAACTGCCCGTCCACGAAGCTCAACCGACCATTGATTGGCTCAACTGACCGCCCACTAAGCTCAACCGACCTTTGCTTGGCTGAACTGACCGCCCACTAAGCTCAACCGACCACTGATTGGCACAACTGACCACCCACTAAGCTCAACCGACCATTGATTGGCTCAACTGCCCGCCCACTAAGCTCAACCGACCATTGATTGGCTCAACTGCCCGCCCACTAAGCTCAACTGACCATTGATTGGCTCAACTGCCCGCCCACTAAGCTCAACCAACTTTGGATTGGCTCAACTGCACGCCCACTAAACTCAACCGACCTTGGATTAGCTCAACTGAACGCCCACTAAGCTCAACCGGCTTTGTTTGGCTCAACTGCCTGCCCACTAAGCTCAACCGACCTTTGATTGGCCCAACTGCCCGCCCACTAAGCTCACCCGACCTTTGATTGGCTCAACTGCCCGCCCACTAAGCTCAACCGACTATTGATTGGCTCAACTGACCGACCATTAAAATTAACCGACCATTCATTATTTCAACTACCTGACCACTAAGCTCAACCGACCATTGATTGGCTCAACAGCCAGCCCACTACGCTGAGCAGACAATTGATTGGCTCAACTGCCCGCCCACTAAGCTCAAACGACCATTGATTGGCTCCACTGACCGCCCACTGAGCTCAACAGACCATTGATTGGCTCAACTGCCCGCCCACTAAGCTCAACCGACCATTGATTGGCTCAACAGCCCGCCGACTAAGCTCAACCGACCATTGATTGACTGAACAAAAATATGTCAAAAAAAGTCAGCTAAAAAATTTAGTTTTCCCGGAAAAAAATCAAACAGCTGCAATGCAAAAAAAGAAACTGGTGGAAATTTTATTTTTTTAAAGTGAAATATAGTTATATATTCTGAATCCTTGCCACGTCACGAACAAAAATATGTCAAAAAAAGTCAGCTAAAAAATTTAGTTTTCCCGGAAAAAAATCAAACAGCTGCAATGCAAAAAAAGAAACTGGTGGAAATTTTATTTTTTTAAAGTGAAATATAGTTATATATTCTGAATCCTTGCCACGTCACGAACAAAAATATGTCAAAAAAAGTCAGCTAAAAAATTTAGTTTTCCCGGAAAAAAATCAAACAGCTGCAATGCAAAAAAAGAAACTGGTGGAAATTTTATTTTTTTAAAGTGAAATATAGTTATATATTCTGAATCCTTGCCACGTCACGAACAAAAATATGTCAAAAAAAGTCAGCTAAAAAATTTAGTTTTCCCGGAAAAAAATCAAACAGCTGCAATGCAAAAAAAGAAACTGGTGGAAATTTTATTTTTTTAAAGTGAAATATAGTTATATATTCTGAATCCTTGCCACGTCACGAACAAAAATATGTCAAAAAAAGTCAGCTAAAAAATTTAGTTTTCCCGGAAAAAAATCAAACAGCTGCAATGCAAAAAAAGAAACTGGTGGAAATTTTATTTTTTTAAAGTGAAATATAGTTATATATTCTGAATCCTTGCCACGTCACGAACAAAAATATGTCAAAAAAAGTCAGCTAAAAAATTTAGTTTTCCCGGAAAAAAATCAAACAGCTGCAATGCAAAAAAAGAAACTGGTGGAAATTTTATTTTTTTAAAGTGAAATATAGTTATATATTCTGAATCCTTGCCACGTCACGAACAAAAATATGTCAAAAAAAGTCAGCTAAAAAATTTAGTTTTCCCGGAAAAAAATCAAACAGCTGCAATGCAAAAAAAGAAACTGGTGGAAATTTTATTTTTTTAAAGTGAAATATAGTTATATATTCTGAATCCTTGCCACGTCACGAACAAAAATATGTCAAAAAAAGTCAGCTAAAAAATTTAGTTTTCCCGGAAAAAAATCAAACAGCTGCAATGCAAAAAAAGAAACTGGTGGAAATTTTATTTTTTTAAAGTGAAATATAGTTATATATTCTGAATCCTTGCCACGTCACGAACAAAAATATGTCAAAAAAAGTCAGCTAAAAAATTTAGTTTTCCCGGAAAAAAATCAAACAGCTGCAATGCAAAAAAAGAAACTGGTGGAAATTTTATTTTTTTAAAGTGAAATATAGTTATATATTCTGAATCCTTGCCACGTCACGAACAAAAATATGTCAAAAAAAGTCAGCTAAAAAATTTAGTTTTCCCGGAAAAAAATCAAACAGCTGCAATGCAAAAAAAGAAACTGGTGGAAATTTTATTTTTTTAAAGTGAAATATAGTTATATATTCTGAATCCTTGCCACGTCACGAACAAAAATATGTCAAAAAAAGTCAGCTAAAAAATTTAGTTTTCCCGGAAAAAAATCAAACAGCTGCAATGCAAAAAAAGAAACTGGTGGAAATTTTATTTTTTTAAAGTGAAATATAGTTATATATTCTGAATCCTTGCCACGTCACGAACAAAAATATGTCAAAAAAAGTCAGCTAAAAAATTTAGTTTTCCCGGAAAAAAATCAAACAGCTGCAATGCAAAAAAAGAAACTGGTGGAAATTTTATTTTTTTAAAGTGAAATATAGTTATATATTCTGAATCCTTGCCACGTCACGAACAAAAATATGTCAAAAAAAGTCAGCTAAAAAATTTAGTTTTCCCGGAAAAAAATCAAACAGCTGCAATGCAAAAAAAGAAACTGGTGGAAATTTTATTTTTTTAAAGTGAAATATAGTTATATATTCTGAATCCTTGCCACGTCACGAACAAAAATATGTCAAAAAAAGTCAGCTAAAAAATTTAGTTTTCCCGGAAAAAAATCAAACAGCTGCAATGCAAAAAAAGAAACTGGTGGAAATTTTATTTTTTTAAAGTGAAATATAGTTATATATTCTGAATCCTTGCCACGTCACGAACAAAAATATGTCAAAAAAAGTCAGCTAAAAAATTTAGTTTTCCCGGAAAAAAATCAAACAGCTGCAATGCAAAAAAAGAAACTGGTGGAAATTTTATTTTTTTAAAGTGAAATATAGTTATATATTCTGAATCCTTGCCACGTCACGAACAAAAATATGTCAAAAAAAGTCAGCTAAAAAATTTAGTTTTCCCGGAAAAAAATCAAACAGCTGCAATGCAAAAAAAGAAACTGGTGGAAATTTTATTTTTTTAAAGTGAAATATAGTTATATATTCTGAATCCTTGCCACGTCACGAACAAAAATATGTCAAAAAAAGTCAGCTAAAAAATTTAGTTTTCCCGGAAAAAAATCAAACAGCTGCAATGCAAAAAAAGAAACTGGTGGAAATTTTATTTTTTTAAAGTGAAATATAGTTATATATTCTGAATCCTTGCCACGTCACGAACAAAAATATGTCAAAAAAAGTCAGCTAAAAAATTTAGTTTTCCCGGAAAAAAATCAAACAGCTGCAATGCAAAAAAAGAAACTGGTGGAAATTTTATTTTTTTAAAGTGAAATATAGTTATATATTCTGAATCCTTGCCACGTCACGAACAAAAATATGTCAAAAAAAGTCAGCTAAAAAATTTAGTTTTCCCGGAAAAAAATCAAACAGCTGCAATGCAAAAAAAGAAACTGGTGGAAATTTTATTTTTTTAAAGTGAAATATAGTTATATATTCTGAATCCTTGCCACGTCACGAACAAAAATATGTCAAAAAAAGTCAGCTAAAAAATTTAGTTTTCCCGGAAAAAAATCAAACAGCTGCAATGCAAAAAAAGAAACTGGTGGAAATTTTATTTTTTTAAAGTGAAATATAGTTATATATTCTGAATCCTTGCCACGTCACGAACAAAAATATGTCAAAAAAAGTCAGCTAAAAAATTTAGTTTTCCCGGAAAAAAATCAAACAGCTGCAATGCAAAAAAAGAAACTGGTGGAAATTTTATTTTTTTAAAGTGAAATATAGTTATATATTCTGAATCCTTGCCACGTCACGAACAAAAATATGTCAAAAAAAGTCAGCTAAAAAATTTAGTTTTCCCGGAAAAAAATCAAACAGCTGCAATGCAAAAAAAGAAACTGGTGGAAATTTTATTTTTTTAAAGTGAAATATAGTTATATATTCTGAATCCTTGCCACGTCACGAACAAAAATATGTCAAAAAAAGTCAGCTAAAAAATTTAGTTTTCCCGGAAAAAAATCAAACAGCTGCAATGCAAAAAAAGAAACTGGTGGAAATTTTATTTTTTTAAAGTGAAATATAGTTATATATTCTGAATCCTTGCCACGTCACGAACAAAAATATGTCAAAAAAAGTCAGCTAAAAAATTTAGTTTTCCCGGAAAAAAATCAAACAGCTGCAATGCAAAAAAAGAAACTGGTGGAAATTTTATTTTTTTAAAGTGAAATATAGTTATATATTCTGAATCCTTGCCACGTCACGAACAAAAATATGTCAAAAAAAGTCAGCTAAAAAATTTAGTTTTCCCGGAAAAAAATCAAACAGCTGCAATGCAAAAAAAGAAACTGGTGGAAATTTTATTTTTTTAAAGTGAAATATAGTTATATATTCTGAATCCTTGCCACGTCACGAACAAAAATATGTCAAAAAAAGTCAGCTAAAAAATTTAGTTTTCCCGGAAAAAAATCAAACAGCTGCAATGCAAAAAAAGAAACTGGTGGAAATTTTATTTTTTTAAAGTGAAATATAGTTATATATTCTGAATCCTTGCCACGTCACGAACAAAAATATGTCAAAAAAAGTCAGCTAAAAAATTTAGTTTTCCCGGAAAAAAATCAAACAGCTGCAATGCAAAAAAAGAAACTGGTGGAAATTTTATTTTTTTAAAGTGAAATATAGTTATATATTCTGAATCCTTGCCACGTCACGAACAAAAATATGTCAAAAAAAGTCAGCTAAAAAATTTAGTTTTCCCGGAAAAAAATCAAACAGCTGCAATGCAAAAAAAGAAACTGGTGGAAATTTTATTTTTTTAAAGTGAAATATAGTTATATATTCTGAATCCTTGCCACGTCACGAACAAAAATATGTCAAAAAAAGTCAGCTAAAAAATTTAGTTTTCCCGGAAAAAAATCAAACAGCTGCAATGCAAAAAAAGAAACTGGTGGAAATTTTATTTTTTTAAAGTGAAATATAGTTATATATTCTGAATCCTTGCCACGTCACGAACAAAAATATGTCAAAAAAAGTCAGCTAAAAAATTTAGTTTTCCCGGAAAAAAATCAAATATCTGCAATGCAAAAAAAAAACTGGTGGAAATTTTATTTTTTAAAAGTGAAATATAGTTATATATTCTGAATCCTTGCCACGTCACGAACAAAAATATGTCAAAAAAAGTCAGCTAAAAAATTTAGTTTTCCCGGAAAAAAATCAAACAGCTGCAATGCAAAAAAAGAAACTGGTGGAAATTTTATTTTTTTAAAGTGAAATATAGTTATATATTCTGAATCCTTGCCACGTCACGAACAAAAATATGTCAAAAAAAGTCAGCTAAAAAATTTAGTTTTCCCGGAAAAAAATCAAACAGCTGCAATGCAAAAAAAGAAACTGGTGGAAATTTTATTTTTTTAAAGTGAAATATAGTTATATATTCTGAATCCTTGCCACGTCACGAACAAAAATATGTCAAAAAAAGTCAGCTAAAAAATTTAGTTTTCCCGGAAAAAAATCAAACAGCTGCAATGCAAAAAAAGAAACTGGTGGAAATTTTATTTTTTTAAAGTGAAATATAGTTATATATTCTGAATCCTTGCCACGTCACGAACAAAAATATGTCAAAAAAAGTCAGCTAAAAAATTTAGTTTTCCCGGAAAAAAATCAAACAGCTGCAATGCAAAAAAAGAAACTGGTGGAAATTTTATTTTTTTAAAGTGAAATATAGTTATATA
The DNA here is from genome assembly GCF_026930045.1 of Uloborus diversus. Classification (NCBI taxonomy): domain Eukaryota; kingdom Metazoa; phylum Arthropoda; class Arachnida; order Araneae; family Uloboridae; genus Uloborus; species Uloborus diversus. The sequence goes on from NW_026557791.1 coordinate 49,531, forward strand.
TTCTGAATCCTTGCCACGTCACGAACAAAAATATGTCAAAAAAAGTCAGCTAAAAAATTTAGTTTTCCCGGAAAAAAATCAAACAGCTGCAATGCAAAAAAAGAAACTGGTGGAAATTTTATTTTTTTAAAGTGAAATATAGTTATATATTCTGAATCCTTGCCACGTCACGAACAAAAATATGTCAAAAAAAGTCAGCTAAAAAATTTAGTTTTCCCGGAAAAAAATCAAACAGCTGCAATGCAAAAAAAGAAACTGGTGGAAATTTTATTTTTTTAAAGTGAAATATAGTTATATATTCTGAATCCTTGCCACGTCACGAACAAAAATATGTCAAAAAAAGTCAGCTAAAAAATTTAGTTTTCCCGGAAAAAAATCAAACAGCTGCAATGCAAAAAAAGAAACTGGTGGAAATTTTATTTTTTTAAAGTGAAATATAGTTATATATTCTGAATCCTTGCCACGTCACGAACAAAAATATGTCAAAAAAAGTCAGCTAAAAAATTTAGTTTTCCCGGAAAAAAATCAAACAGCTGCAATGCAAAAAAAGAAACTGGTGGAAATTTTATTTTTTTAAAGTGAAATATAGTTATATATTCTGAATCCTTGCCACGTCACGAACAAAAATATGTCAAAAAAAGTCAGCTAAAAAATTTAGTTTTCCCGGAAAAAAATCAAACAGCTGCAATGCAAAAAAAGAAACTGGTGGAAATTTTATTTTTTTAAAGTGAAATATAGTTATATATTCTGAATCCTTGCCACGTCACGAACAAAAATATGTCAAAAAAAGTCAGCTAAAAAATTTAGTTTTCCCGGAAAAAAATCAAACAGCTGCAATGCAAAAAAAGAAACTGGTGGAAATTTTATTTTTTTAAAGTGAAATATAGTTATATATTCTGAATCCTTGCCACGTCACGAACAAAAATATGTCAAAAAAAGTCAGCTAAAAAATTTAGTTTTCCCGGAAAAAAATCAAACAGCTGCAATGCAAAAAAAGAAACTGGTGGAAATTTTATTTTTTTAAAGTGAAATATAGTTATATATTCTGAATCCTTGCCACGTCACGAACAAAAATATGTCAAAAAAAGTCAGCTAAAAAATTTAGTTTTCCCGGAAAAAAATCAAACAGCTGCAATGCAAAAAAAGAAACTGGTGGAAATTTTATTTTTTTAAAGTGAAATATAGTTATATATTCTGAATCCTTGCCACGTCACGAACAAAAATATGTCAAAAAAAGTCAGCTAAAAAATTTAGTTTTCCCGGAAAAAAATCAAACAGCTGCAATGCAAAAAAAGAAACTGGTGGAAATTTTATTTTTTTAAAGTGAAATATAGTTATATATTCTGAATCCTTGCCACGTCACGAACAAAAATATGTCAAAAAAAGTCAGCTAAAAAATTTAGTTTTCCCGGAAAAAAATCAAACAGCTGCAATGCAAAAAAAGAAACTGGTGGAAATTTTATTTTTTTAAAGTGAAATATAGTTATATATTCTGAATCCTTGCCACGTCACGAACAAAAATATGTCAAAAAAAGTCAGCTAAAAAATTTAGTTTTCCCGGAAAAAAATCAAACAGCTGCAATGCAAAAAAAGAAACTGGTGGAAATTTTATTTTTTTAAAGTGAAATATAGTTATATATTCTGAATCCTTGCCACGTCACGAACAAAAATATGTCAAAAAAAGTCAGCTAAAAAATTTAGTTTTCCCGGAAAAAAATCAAACAGCTGCAATGCAAAAAAAGAAACTGGTGGAAATTTTATTTTTTTAAAGTGAAATATAGTTATATATTCTGAATCCTTGCCACGTCACGAACAAAAATATGTCAAAAAAAGTCAGCTAAAAAATTTAGTTTTCCCGGAAAAAAATCAAACAGCTGCAATGCAAAAAAAGAAACTGGTGGAAATTTTATTTTTTTAAAGTGAAATATAGTTATATATTCTGAATCCTTGCCACGTCACGAACAAAAATATGTCAAAAAAAGTCAGCTAAAAAATTTAGTTTTCCCGGAAAAAAATCAAACAGCTGCAATGCAAAAAAAGAAACTGGTGGAAATTTTATTTTTTTAAAGTGAAATATAGTTATATATTCTGAATCCTTGCCACGTCACGAACAAAAATATGTCAAAAAAAGTCAGCTAAAAAATTTAGTTTTCCCGGAAAAAAATCAAATAGCTGCAATGCAAAAAAAGAAACTGGTGGAAATTTTATTTTTTTAAAGTGAAATATAGTTATATATTCTGAATCCTTGCCACGTCACGAACAAAAATATGTCAAAAAAAGTCAGCTAAAAAATTTAGTTTTCCCGGAAAAAAATCAAACAGCTGCAATGCAAAAAAAGAAACTGGTGGAAATTTTATTTTTTTAAAGTGAAATATAGTTATATATTCTGAATCCTTGCCACGTCACGAACAAAAATATGTCAAAAAAAGTCAGCTAAAAAATTTAGTTTTCCCGTGAAATATAGTTATATATTCTGAATCCTTGCCACGTCACGAACAAAAATATGTCAAAAAAAGTCAGCTAAAAAATTTAGTTTTCCCGGAAAAAAATCAAACAGCTGCAATGCAAAAAAAGAAACTGGTGGAAATTTTATTTTTTTAAAGTGAAATATAGTTATATATTCTGAATCCTTGCCACGTCACGAACAAAAATATGTCAAAAAAAGTCAGCTAAAAAATTTAGTTTTCCCGGAAAAAAATCAAACAGCTGCAATGCAAAAAAAGAAACTGGTGGAAATTTTATTTTTTTAAAGTGAAATATAGTTATATATTCTGAATCCTTGCCACGTCACGAACAAAAATATGTCAAAAAAAGTCAGCTAAAAAATTTAGTTTTCCCGGAAAAAAATCAAACAGCTGCAATGCAAAAAAAGAAACTGGTGGAAATTTTATTTTTTTAAAGTGAAATATAGTTATATATTCTGAATCCTTGCCACGTCACGAACAAAAATATGTCAAAAAAAGTCAGCTAAAAAATTTAGTTTTCCCGGAAAAAAATCAAACAGCTGCAATGCAAAAAAAGAAACTGGTGGAAATTTTATTTTTTTAAAGTGAAATATAGTTATATATTCTGAATCCTTGCCACGTCACGAACAAAAATATGTCAAAAAAAGTCAGCTAAAAAATTTAGTTTTCCCGGAAAAAAATCAAACAGCTGCAATGCAAAAAAAGAAACTGGTGGAAATTTTATTTTTTTAAAGTGAAATATAGTTATATATTCTGAATCCTTGCCACGTCACGAACAAAAATATGTCAAAAAAAGTCAGCTAAAAAATTTAGTTTTCCCGGAAAAAAATCAAACAGCTGCAATGCAAAAAAAGAAACTGGTGGAAATTTTATTTTTTTAAAGTGAAATATAGTTATATATTCTGAATCCTTGCCACGTCACGAACAAAAATATGTCAAAAAAAGTCAGCTAAAAAATTTAGTTTTCCCGGAAAAAAATCAAACAGCTGCAATGCAAAAAAAGAAACTGGTGGAAATTTTATTTTTTTAAAGTGAAATATAGTTATATATTCTGAATCCTTGCCACGTCACGAACAAAAATATGTCAAAAAAAGTCAGCTAAAAAATTTAGTTTTCCCGGAAAAAAATCAAACATCTGCAATGCAAAAAAAGAAACTGGTGGAAATTTTATTTTTTTAAAGTGAAATATAGTTATATATTCTGAATCCTTGCCACGTCACGAACAAAAATATGTCAAAAAAAGTCAGCTAAAAAATTTAGTTTTCCCGGAAAAAAATCAAACAGCTGCAATGCAAAAAAAGAAACTGGTGGAAATTTTATTTTTTTAAAGTGAAATATAGTTATATATTCTGAATCCTTGCCACGTCACGAACAAAAATATGTCAAAAAAAGTCAGCTAAAAAATTTAGTTTTCCCGGAAAAAAATCAAACAGCTGCAATGCAAAAAAAGAAACTGGTGGAAATTTTATTTTTTTAAAGTGAAATATAGTTATATATTCTGAATCCTTGCCACGTCACGAACAAAAATATGTCAAAAAAAGTCAGCTAAAAAATTTAGTTTTCCCGGAAAAAAATCAAACAGCTGCAATGCAAAAAAAGAAACTGGTGGAAATTTTATTTTTTTAAAGTGAAATATAGTTATATATTCTGAATCCTTGCCACGTCACGAACAAAAATATGTCAAAAAAAGTCAGCTAAAAAATTTAGTTTTCCCGGAAAAAAATCAAACAGCTGCAATGCAAAAAAAGAAACTGGTGGAAATTTTATTTTTTTAAAGTGAAATATAGTTATATATTCTGAATCCTTGCCACGTCACGAACAAAAATATGTCAAAAAAAGTCAGCTAAAAAATTTAGTTTTCCCGGAAAAAAATCAAACAGCTGCAATGCAAAAAAAGAAACTGGTGGAAATTTTATTTTTTTAAAGTGAAATATAGTTATATATTCTGAATCCTTGCCACGTCACGAACAAAAATATGTCAAAAAAAGTCAGCTAAAAAATTTAGTTTTCCCGGAAAAAAATCAAACAGCTGCAATGCAAAAAAAGAAACTGGTGGAAATTTTATTTTTTTAAAGTGAAATATAGTTATATATTCTGAATCCTTGCCACGTCACGAACAAAAATATGTCAAAAAAAGTCAGCTAAAAAATTTAGTTTTCCCGGAAAAAAATCAAACAGCTGCAATGCAAAAAAAGAAACTGGTGGAAATTTTATTTTTTTAAAGTGAAATATAGTTATATATTCTGAATCCTTGCCACGTCACGAACAAAAATATGTCAAAAAAAGTCAGCTAAAAAATTTAGTTTTCCCGGAAAAAAATCAAACAGCTGCAATGCAAAAAAAGAAACTGGTGGAAATTTTATTTTTTTAAAGTGAAATATAGTTATATATTCTGAATCCTTGCCACGTCACGAACAAAAATATGTCAAAAAAAGTCAGCTAAAAAATTTAGTTTTCCCGGAAAAAAATCAAACAGCTGCAATGCAAAAAAAGAAACTGGTGGAAATTTTATTTTTTTAAAGTGAAATATAGTTATATATTCTGAATCCTTGCCACGTCACGAACAAAAATATGTCAAAAAAAGTCAGCTAAAAAATTTAGTTTTCCCGGAAAAAAATCAAACAGCTGCAATGCAAAAAAAGAAACTGGTGGAAATTTTATTTTTTTAAAGTGAAATATAGTTATATATTCTGAATCCTTGCCACGTCACGAACAAAAATATGTCAAAAAAAGTCAGCTAAAAAATTTAGTTTTCCCGGAAAAAAATCAAACAGCTGCAATGCAAAAAAAGAAACTGGTGGAAATTTTATTTTTTTAAAGTGAAATATAGTTATATATTCTGAATCCTTGCCACGTCACGAACAAAAATATGTCAAAAAAAGTCAGCTAAAAAATTTAGTTTTCCCGGAAAAAAATCAAACAGCTGCAATGCAAAAAAAGAAACTGGTGGAAATTTTATTTTTTTAAAGTGAAATATAGTTATATATTCTGAATCCTTGCCACGTCACGAACAAAAATATGTCAAAAAAAGTCAGCTAAAAAATTTAGTTTTCCCGGAAAAAAATCAAACAGCTGCAATGCAAAAAAAGAAACTGGTGGAAATTTTATTTTTTTAAAGTGAAATATAGTTATATATTCTGAATCCTTGCCACGTCACGAACAAAAATATGTCAAAAAAAGTCAGCTAAAAAATTTAGTTTTCCCGGAAAAAAATCAAACAGCTGCAATGCAAAAAAAGAAACTGGTGGAAATTTTATTTTTTTAAAGTGAAATATAGTTATATATTCTGAATCCTTGCCACGTCACGAACAAAAATATGTCAAAAAAAGTCAGCTAAAAAATTTAGTTTTCCCGGAAAAAAATCAAACATCTGCAATGCAAAAAAAGAAACTGGTGGAAATTTTATTTTTTTAAAGTGAAATATAGTTATATATTCTGAATCCTTGCCACGTCACGAACAAAAATATGTCAAAAAAAGTCAGCTAAAAAATTTAGTTTTCCCGGAAAAAAATCAAACAGCTGCAATGCAAAAAAAGAAACTGGTGGAAATTTTATTTTTTTAAAGTGAAATATAGTTATATATTCTGAATCCTTGCCACGTCACGAACAAAAATATGTCAAAAAAAGTCAGCTAAAAAATTTAGTTTTCCCGGAAAAAAATCAAACAGCTGCAATGCAAAAAAAGAAACTGGTGGAAATTTTATTTTTTTAAAGTGAAATATAGTTATATATTCTGAATCCTTGCCACGTCACGAACAAAAATATGTCAAAAAAAGTCAGCTAAAAAATTTAGTTTTCCCGGAAAAAAATCAAACAGCTGCAATGCAAAAAAAGAAACTGGTGGAAATTTTATTTTTTTAAAGTGAAATATAGTTATATATTCTGAATCCTTGCCACGTCACGAACAAAAATATGTCAAAAAAAGTCAGCTAAAAAATTTAGTTTTCCCGGAAAAAAATCAAACAGCTGCAATGCAAAAAAAGAAACTGGTGGAAATTTTATTTTTTTAAAGTGAAATATAGTTATATATTCTGAATCCTTGCCACGTCACGAACAAAAATATGTCAAAAAAAGTCAGCTAAAAAATTTAGTTTTCCCGGAAAAAAATCAAACAGCTGCAATGCAAAAAAAGAAACTGGTGGAAATTTTATTTTTTTAAAGTGAAATATAGTTATATATTCTGAATCCTTGCCACGTCACGAACAAAAATATGTCAAAAAAAGTCAGCTAAAAAATTTAGTTTTCCCGGAAAAAAATCAAACAGCTGCAATGCAAAAAAAGAAACTGGTGGAAATTTTATTTTTTTAAAGTGAAATATAGTTATATATTCTGAATCCTTGCCACGTCACGAACAAAAATATGTCAAAAAAAGTCAGCTAAAAAATTTAGTTTTCCCGGAAAAAAATCAAACAGCTGCAATGCAAAAAAAGAAACTGGTGGAAATTTTATTTTTTTAAAGTGAAATATAGTTATATATTCTGAATCCTTGCCACGTCACGAACAAAAATATGTCAAAAAAAGTCAGCTAAAAAATTTAGTTTTCCCGGAAAAAAATCAAACAGCTGCAATGCAAAAAAAGAAACTGGTGGAAATTTTATTTTTTTAAAGTGAAATATAGTTATATATTCTGAATCCTTGCCACGTCACGAACAAAAATATGTCAAAAAAAGTCAGCTAAAAAATTTAGTTTTCCCGGAAAAAAATCAAACAGCTGCAATGCAAAAAAAGAAACTGGTGGAAATTTTATTTTTTTAAAGTGAAATATAGTTATATATTCTGAATCCTTGCCACGTCACGAACAAAAATATGTCAAAAAAAGTCAGCTAAAAAATTTAGTTTTCCCGGAAAAAAATCAAACAGCTGCAATGCAAAAAAAGAAACTGGTGGAAATTTTATTTTTTTAAAGTGAAATATAGTTATATATTCTGAATCCTTGCCACGTCACGAACAAAAATATGTCAAAAAAAGTCAGCTAAAAAATTTAGTTTTCCCGGAAAAAAATCAAACAGCTGCAATGCAAAAAAAGAAACTGGTGGAAATTTTATTTTTTTAAAGTGAAATATAGTTATATATTCTGAATCCTTGCCACGTCACGAACAAAAATATGTCAAAAAAAGTCAGCTAAAAAATTTAGTTTTCCCGGAAAAAAATCAAACAGCTGCAATGCAAAAAAAGAAACTGGTGGAAATTTTATTTTTTTAAAGTGAAATATAGTTATATATTCTGAATCCTTGCCACGTCACGAACAAAAATATGTCAAAAAAAGTCAGCTAAAAAATTTAGTTTTCCCGGAAAAAAATCAAACAGCTGCAATGCAAAAAAAGAAACTGGTGGAAATTTTATTTTTTTAAAGTGAAATATAGTTATATATTCTGAATCCTTGCCACGTCACGAACAAAAATATGTCAAAAAAAGTCAGCTAAAAAATTTAGTTTTCCCGGAAAAAAATCAAACAGCTGCAATGCAAAAAAAGAAACTGGTGGAAATTTTATTTTTTTAAAGTGAAATATAGTTATATATTCTGAATCCTTGCCACGTCACGAACAAAAATATGTCAAAAAAAGTCAGCTAAAAAATTTAGTTTTCCCGGAAAAAAATCAAACAGCTGCAATGCAAAAAAAGAAACTGGTGGAAATTTTATTTTTTTAAAGTGAAATATAGTTATATATTCTGAATCCTTGCCACGTCACGAACAAAAATATGTCAAAAAAAGTCAGCTAAAAAATTTAGTTTTCCCGGAAAAAAATCAAACAGCTGCAATGCAAAAAAAGAAACTGGTGGAAATTTTATTTTTTTAAAGTGAAATATAGTTATATATTCTGAATCCTTGCCACGTCACGAACAAAAATATGTCAAAAAAAGTCAGCTAAAAAATTTAGTTTTCCCGGAAAAAAATCAAACAGCTGCAATGCAAAAAAAGAAACTGGTGGAAATTTTATTTTTTTAAAGTGAAATATAGTTATATATTCTGAATCCTTGCCACGTCACGAACAAAAATATGTCAAAAAAAGTCAGCTAAAAAATTTAGTTTTCCCGGAAAAAAATCAAACAGCTGCAATGCAAAAAAAGAAACTGGTGGAAATTTTATTTTTTTAAAGTGAAATATAGTTATATATTCTGAATCCTTGCCACGTCACGAACAAAAATATGTCAAAAAAAGTCAGCTAAAAAATTTAGTTTTCCCGGAAAAAAATCAAACAGCTGCAATGCAAAAAAAGAAACTGGTGGAAATTTTATTTTTTTAAAGTGAAATATAGTTATATATTCTGAATCCTTGCCACGTCACGAACAAAAATATGTCAAAAAAAGTCAGCTAAAAAATTTAGTTTTCCCGGAAAAAAATCAAACAGCTGCAATGCAAAAAAAGAAACTGGTGGAAATTTTATTTTTTTAAAGTGAAATATAGTTATATATTCTGAATCCTTGCCACGTCACGAACAAAAATATGTCAAAAAAAGTCAGCTAAAAAATTTAGTTTTCCCGGAAAAAAATCAAACAGCTGCAATGCAAAAAAAGAAACTGGTGGAAATTTTATTTTTTTAAAGTGAAATATAGTTATATATTCTGAATCCTTGCCACGTCACGAACAAAAATATGTCAAAAAAAGTCAGCTAAAAAATTTAGTTTTCCCGGAAAAAAATCAAACAGCTGCAATGCAAAAAAAGAAACTGGTGGAAATTTTATTTTTTTAAAGTGAAATATAGTTATATATTCTGAATCCTTGCCACGTCACGAACAAAAATATGTCAAAAAAAGTCAGCTAAAAAATTTAGTTTTCCCGGAAAAAAATCAAACAGCTGCAATGCAAAAAAAGAAACTGGTGGAAATTTTATTTTTTTAAAGTGAAATATAGTTATATATTCTGAATCCTTGCCACGTCACGAACAAAAATATGTCAAAAAAAGTCAGCTAAAAAATTTAGTTTTCCCGGAAAAAAATCAAACAGCTGCAATGCAAAAAAAGAAACTGGTGGAAATTTTATTTTTTTAAAGTGAAATATAGTTATATATTCTGAATCCTTGCCACGTCACGAACAAAAATATGTCAAAAAAAGTCAGCTAAAAAATTTAGTTTTCCCGGAAAAAAATCAAACAGCTGCAATGCAAAAAAAGAAACTGGTGGAAATTTTATTTTTTTAAAGTGAAATATAGTTATATATTCTGAATCCTTGCCACGTCACGAACAAAAATATGTCAAAAAAAGTCAGCTAAAAAATTTAGTTTTCCCGGAAAAAAATCAAACAGCTGCAATGCAAAAAAAGAAACTGGTGGAAATTTTATTTTTTTAAAGTGAAATATAGTTATATATTCTGAATCCTTGCCACGTCACGAACAAAAATATGTCAAAAAAAGTCAGCTAAAAAATTTAGTTTTCCCGGAAAAAAATCAAACAGCTGCAATGCAAAAAAAGAAACTGGTGGAAATTTTATTTTTTTAAAGTGAAATATAGTTATATATTCTGAATCCTTGCCACGTCACGAACAAAAATATGTCAAAAAAAGTCAGCTAAAAAATTTAGTTTTCCCGGAAAAAAATCAAACAGCTGCAATGCAAAAAAAGAAACTGGTGGAAATTTTATTTTTTTAAAGTGAAATATAGTTATATATTCTGAATCCTTGCCACGTCACGAACAAAAATATGTCAAAAAAAGTCAGCTAAAAAATTTAGTTTTCCCGGAAAAAAATCAAACAGCTGCAATGCAAAAAAAGAAACTGGTGGAAATTTTATTTTTTTAAAGTGAAATATAGTTATATATTCTGAATCCTTGCCACGTCACGAACAAAAATATGTCAAAAAAAGTCAGCTAAAAAATTTAGTTTTCCCGGAAAAAAATCAAACAGCTGCAATGCAAAAAAAGAAACTGGTGGAAATTTTATTTTTTTAAAGTGAAATATAGTTATATATTCTGAATCCTTGCCACGTCACGAACAAAAATATGTCAAAAAAAGTCAGCTAAAAAATTTAGTTTTCCCGGAAAAAAATCAAACAGCTGCAATGCAAAAAAAGAAACTGGTGGAAATTTTATTTTTTTAAAGTGAAATATAGTTATATATTCTGAATCCTTGCCACGTCACGAACAAAAATATGTCAAAAAAAGTCAGCTAAAAAATTTAGTTTTCCCGGAAAAAAAATCAAACAGCTGCAATGCAAAAAAAGAAACTGGTGGAAATTTTATTTTTTTAAAGTGAAATATAGTTATATATTCTGAATCCTTGCCACGTCACGAACAAAAATATGTCAAAAAAAGTCAGCTAAAAAATTTAGTTTTCCCGGAAAAAAATCAAACAGCTGCAATGCAAAAAAAGAAACTGGTGGAAATTTTATTTTTTTAAAGTGAAATATAGTTATATATTCTGAATCCTTGCCACGTCACGAACAAAAATATGTCAAAAAAAGTCAGCTAAAAAATTTAGTTTTCCCGGAAAAAAATCAAACAGCTGCAATGCAAAAAAAGAAACTGGTGGAAATTTTATTTTTTTAAAGTGAAATATAGTTATATATTCTGAATCCTTGCCACGTCACGAACAAAAATATGTCAAAAAAAGTCAGCTAAAAAATTTAGTTTTCCCGGAAAAAAATCAAACAGCTGCAATGCAAAAAAAGAAACTGGTGGAAATTTTATTTTTTTAAAGTGAAATATAGTTATATATTCTGAATCCTTGCCACGTCACGAACAAAAATATGTCAAAAAAAGTCAGCTAAAAAATTTAGTTTTCCCGGAAAAAAATCAAACAGCTGCAATGCAAAAAAAGAAACTGGTGGAAATTTTATTTTTTTAAAGTGAAATATAGTTATATATTCTGAATCCTTGCCACGTCACGAACAAAAATATGTCAAAAAAAGTCAGCTAAAAAATTTAGTTTTCCCGGAAAAAAATCAAACAGCTGCAATGCAAAAAAAGAAACTGGTGGAAATTTTATTTTTTTAAAGTGAAATATAGTTATATATTCTGAATCCTTGCCACGTCACGAACAAAAATATGTCAAAAAAAGTCAGCTAAAAAATTTAGTTTTCCCGGAAAAAAATCAAACAGCTGCAATGCAAAAAAAGAAACTGGTGGAAATTTTATTTTTTTAAAGTGAAATATAGTTATATATTCTGAATCCTTGCCACGTCACGAACAAAAATATGTCAAAAAAAGTCAGCTAAAAAATTTAGTTTTCCCGGAAAAAAATCAAACAGCTGCAATGCAAAAAAAGAAACTGGTGGAAATTTTATTTTTTTAAAGTGAAATATAGTTATATATTCTGAATCCTTGCCACGTCACGAACAAAAATATGTCAAAAAAAGTCAGCTAAAAAATTTAGTTTTCCCGGAAAAAAATCAAACAGCTGCAATGCAAAAAAAGAAACTGGTGGAAATTTTATTTTTTTAAAGTGAAATATAGTTATATATTCTGAATCCTTGCCACGTCACGAACAAAAATATGTCAAAAAAAGTCAGCTAAAAAATTTAGTTTTCCCGGAAAAAAATCAAACAGCTGCAATGCAAAAAAAGAAACTGGTGGAAATTTTATTTTTTTAAAGTGAAATATAGTTATATATTCTGAATCCTTGCCACGTCACGAACAAAAATATGTCAAAAAAAGTCAGCTAAAAAATTTAGTTTTCCCGGAAAAAAATCAAACAGCTGCAATGCAAAAAAAGAAACTGGTGGAAATTTTATTTTTTTAAAGTGAAATATAGTTATATATTCTGAATCCTTGCCACGTCACGAACAAAAATATGTCAAAAAAAGTCAGCTAAAAAATTTAGTTTTCCCGGAAAAAAATCAAACAGCTGCAATGCAAAAAAAGAAACTGGTGGAAATTTTATTTTTTTAAAGTGAAATATAGTTATATATTCTGAATCCTTGCCACGTCACGAACAAAAATATGTCAAAAAAAGTCAGCTAAAAAATTTAGTTTTCCCGGAAAAAAATCAAACAGCTGCAATGCAAAAAAAGAAACTGGTGGAAATTTTATTTTTTTAAAGTGAAATATAGTTATATATTCTGAATCCTTGCCACGTCACGAACAAAAATATGTCAAAAAAAGTCAGCTAAAAAATTTAGTTTTCCCGGAAAAAAATCAAACAGCTGCAATGCAAAAAAAGAAACTGGTGGAAATTTTATTTTTTTAAAGTGAAATATAGTTATATATTCTGAATCCTTGCCACGTCACGAACAAAAATATGTCAAAAAAAGTCAGCTAAAAAATTTAGTTTTCCCGGAAAAAAATCAAACATCTGCAATGCAAAAAAAAAAACTGGTGGAAATTTTATTTTTTTAAAGTGAAATATAGTTATATATTCTGAATCCTTGCCACGTCACGAACAAAAATATGTCAAAAAAAGTCAGCTAAAAAATTTAGTTTTCCCGGAAAAAAATCAAACAGCTGCAATGCAAAAAAAGAAACTGGTGGAAATTTTATTTTTTTAAAGTGAAATATAGTTATATATTCTGAATCCTTGCCACGTCACGAACAAAAATATGTCAAAAAAAGTCAGCTAAAAAATTTAGTTTTCCCGGAAAAAAATCAAACAGCTGCAATGCAAAAAAAGAAACTGGTGGAAATTTTATTTTTTTAAAGTGAAATATAGTTATATATTCTGAATCCTTGCCACGTCACGAACAAAAATATGTCAAAAAAAGTCAGCTAAAAAATTTAGTTTTCCCGGAAAAAAATCAAACAGCTGCAATGCAAAAAAAGAAACTGGTGGAAATTTTATTTTTTTAAAGTGAAATATAGTTATATATTCTGAATCCTTGCCACGTCACGAACAAAAATATGTCAAAAAAAGTCAGCTAAAAAATTTAGTTTTCCCGGAAAAAAATCAAACAGCTGCAATGCAAAAAAAGAAACTGGTGGAAATTTTATTTTTTTAAAGTGAAATATAGTTATATATTCTGAATCCTTGCCACGTCACGAACAAAAATATGTCAAAAAAAGTCAGCTAAAAAATTTAGTTTTCCCGGAAAAAAATCAAACAGCTGCAATGCAAAAAAAGAAACTGGTGGAAATTTTATTTTTTTAAAGTGAAATATAGTTATATATTCTGAATCCTTGCCACGTCACGAACAAAAATATGTCAAAAAAAGTCAGCTAAAAAATTTAGTTTTCCCGGAAAAAAATCAAACAGCTGCAATGCAAAAAAAGAAACTGGTGGAAATTTTATTTTTTTAAAGTGAAATATAGTTATATATTCTGAATCCTTGCCACGTCACGAACAAAAATATGTCAAAAAAAGTCAGCTAAAAAATTTAGTTTTCCCGGAAAAAAATCAAACAGCTGCAATGCAAAAAAAGAAACTGGTGGAAATTTTATTTTTTTAAAGTGAAATATAGTTATATATTCTGAATCCTTGCCACGTCACGAACAAAAATATGT